>NC_064538.1:26429516-26727016 GCF_023856365.1 Brienomyrus brachyistius | reverse complement strand
GAACTGTCCATAAATATGTCCTGAGGGAGCAGGGGGTGCTTCTGGAACAGTGCATTTGTGGATAAGACTGTTATATCGAAAGGTTGATTTGGGAATGGAATATTGTGAATGGCATACGCTCCCCCGTTGCCTCCCACAATGGCTATCCGCCCACAGCTTCCAGCATCCTCTGCAACCGCTTTTTTCGCGACAAGCCAGCTAATAGCGTCGAGGCGAGGCACGCGGCGCTGGTCCTCCGCTGATTACAGCCCCCTTTCCGCTGTGCGCTGAGCTGCCCGAGGAGAGAGCGCCACGTTAAAAATAGACGTTACATAACATCCCTTTGTTGATGCCAAGTGCTGGGACAGAAGGGGAGGGTGGGGAACGTGGCATGGCCTTGTTTTTCAGAACAGACCGCCCCCAGCTTGCCCGCACAAAATACTTATTCCGTCGAGGGAGTGTCTCTAAAGAAACAGGAAGACCTCCTCAGCGCACTGGAGTTGTCTCCAGGGCTGCTCTGCTTCCCTCAGGTGCGCCTTGTGGGAAACCTCCCTGCTTTGGTTCCGTTTTTCCACAGCATTTGCCATTTTGCTAACTGTTTCTGCAGGCAAGTAATTAACACAATAAAGTTTTATATGGTTGGAGATGACACTCCAGCTTGCACCGTTGATGGATTTTGCGATTTCTTTTCTCTTCCCGAAAATGAAAATGAGAAGGTTAGCATAGGTGGGAGACACTCTGAGGATGTGATGTTATCGCAGGGAGTTGGAAGCCAAGGGATTCCTGGTAGCTAATAATCATGGCGGTACTCAGTCATGCGCCACTCATTGGGAGCTGGCCGTGTCTTTACCACATGATCTGCAGTGGTAAATTAGCTTACACTGCTGCTGGTTAGATGTGCTGCTGCTTGTCCCCCTGGGTGCTGGGAGTCACCTAAGGTCTCCTTTTCACTTTTCAGCTCCAGCAGTCAAGGCATGTACATAAACACATAAACACATCTGCTAAAATGTCAATATCTCTAAGCACTGCTAATATAACTGAAATGTTAGGGTTGTGAAATGTTTCGCTACCTTTTCTTTGAATGTCATCTTACGATTTAGAAGTTATGGAAGTTCAATATAAAGGTGATGTTTACAGTAGGACAAATTGGATGCAGTAGTTGGACTTCTGGAATTTAGCATAGCTTGGTGGTAAGTTGCAACATTATCCTCTTAAGCAAAGAAAAACATTCAGCCCAAATCTGAGTCAGAGGTCTGACGGGAATTTGATACGTCAGTGTGCGTGTACGTGAGAAAGCAAGAGTTTTCACAAGGTCCCGACCTGCATCGTGTGTCTGTGCGGGCGGCCCTTGCCTGACAGAGACAGCTGACCCAAATCCCTCAGTAGATTGAGGTGTGCATGTGAGCAGGCGTGCGTGCGTGTCTGTGTGTGTGCCTGCGTGTGCTTGCATGTGTGTGTTATACAGTAGGCCTCCAAGATTCCAGTGAGTAGCCTAGTGCAGATTAGTAATGTATAAATTTTGTGCAGCTCCTGCATACACTTGTTGAGCTTGTCCCCACGATATTCCCCCTGACTGTTTTCTGTCAACAACGTGTGTGTTTGTGTGCGTGTGTGTTTTTTTTGTGTTTTTTGTGTTAACGCATAACGCTGATGTTATGTGAGCAGCTGACAGGAGATGTATGAAAGCAACAGGTTGCCAGGGGGATACGTGCGCATGGGTGTCAGCAGTTAAAATAAACTCCCCTGCCACCCAGCTCAGGGTATCAGGTTCTTCCTTCCATTGGCTCGTGCGAGTTGCCAGGCTGCACCGCGGCTGGTGGTATGAGAGCGCGGGTCAGAGTCTGGATCTCACCCCAGTCTTGGAAAGGCAGGGAAGCTCAGAAGAGCTTCGCACCAGATGACATCAGAGCGGATTATTTTCTTAAATATTTTTGAATTCTTTTTTGCCCATCATTCTTTTCCGTATCATGCCCATTAGACTAATAAATGTCCATAACAAATTAAAAACATGGTGTTATCAGAGTCATTAAATGAGCTCCCTCCAGGCAAAACACTGCACATAGTTTTACTGATAATGCCTTGAGCAGTCTTTGCTGAGGGACTCGCGTAGCATACTAAAAAAAGAAAGGTACTTCCCTCTCAGACCTGCATTTACGGCTCAGTTGTTTTGCTTAGGCCAAGCTAGCAGCTGACATCAATCCAAAAACTTGACAGACCTTTGAAGATTTACTATCGACAGGTGGAGTCATGTGAGATTGTACATTTTAATGGTGTAATTAAGTGTAAGGTGTTGACATTAAATTGCCTACCCATGATATTCTCATGTTGATGCGCATAACTCATCCTTTGGGGGGATTAAGGGCTGAAATTAAGAAGATATTTTTCCAAGAAAGTGAAAGGATGCAAAAAGAGATCATGGAGGTGCTAAGCGTACTTAGGAAGTGCCTCACAGCGGTGGATCTTCTGGCACGGATAACGGATTTACACTGATGTTGTCTTTTAAAACTTGTTAGCTTTCTTCTCACGCCGGTTAGCTTTGAGATCAGCTCTTGCTTTTTGTGTCGGGATTCAGCCATTGGAAATGTTGCTGTTTCTCGCCTCGCCCCTAGTTAAACAGAGGTGGACTCTGAAGTCCACCCTGCAAACCAGGCTGGTTATGTAACAGCTTTTCAAAACTGGCCTAGATAGCAGCCAATCGCTGTTGTCCTTCGCACCCAGCACCACCTCCGTGTTATTGGTTTCCTACACTCTGTACCAGTTTGAACTTCATATATAGGGCAGGATCGTCCTTCTCCCGTCTCATTTCCCACACAGTTTTATTCTGCTGCTGTTGCACTAATGCCTTCAGTAATTACTCAGCAGATTATAAACCTAGGAGGGTTGTTAAAAACACTTATTTTTCTGAACACGAAAAATGCTACAAGCTGCAAAATGAACACCCAGGCAAATCTAGTCATACGAATATGGATTTCATAATCCTGTCCTAAACCTTAAAAGGCAATGCATATGTATTCATATAAGGACGAAAATGATTTGTTGCTTGCACAACTGTTTAGAAATGAGGTGCAGCCTTCTAGAGGGATGGAACTCTTCAGGAAGTGACCAGGGGCTTGTCGCCAGCTGTGTTTGATGTTTGCATATTGCCTTTGTTTGTCAATGAAATTAAATATTAAGAATGCCTGATTCAGACGGCTGTGTTTTTTGCATTCTGTCTAAAAACCTGGTTTATATAAATTTTCTGATACAATGCATTAAAGACTACTTGCACTTTGCTGGTCAGTCAGGGTGATTTCTATGGTTGACGTCTTGTGGTTTAATTGCACCTTAGTCTGCACATTCATATTCACGTTATCTTTGATTTAACATGGCTGGTTTCTGCAGCGCTCCTTCTTCTGCCGGCTCACTGAGGATAAGAAGTCGGAGAAGTTTTTCAAGGTGTTCTACGACCGAATGAAACTGGCTCAGCAGGAGATTAAAGCGACCGTGACTGTAAACACTAGTGACTTGGGCAACAAGAAGAAGAACGATGACGCCATAGACCGGGAAGTTCCTGTCCGCAAGAAAGGTTAGATTTCAACCAGGGAGGTCAGTGTGGGTGGAGGGTGGTTGTCGAGTAGTTTTTTTTTCTCTTGCCAAGAAGTTTGCTGCTGCATCTGTATCTAAGCTGTTGTAGTTTTTTTTATGTCTTGGCCTGTAACTTGGTCATAGGTTTTAGATGTTTTTTTAATTATTCTTTGACTAATTGATCGGGAGTGGACCAACTTTCCTTAAATGAGTTGATCCAGTGACAGTCATACTTTTTGGAGAAATGCTCAACAAATAAATTGTGTAATATAAGCCTGATGTGGATTTATTGTTGCAAATGCAACTTTAGAACTGAATTCTCTGTCAAAAACCATGCCAATAGTAACCTTGGACTATTGTCAGGAATATATTCATTTAGATATCCCTCTGTAGATTCTTTTGGTTTTAGAGGAATGAGTGAGTATTTTGAAAGATTACAGGCTTCTCCATCACTCTGCCAGCAGCTAAGGATGCTGCTGTCATGGTGACGGAGGAGGTGCGGGAGCAGCTGCTGGAAGCCTCCTCTGCCACCAAAAAGGCCTTCAACTCGTATCGGCGTGAGGCCGACCCCGAGGAGCACTTCACCTCCGCTGATGGCCAAGCCAGCGCAGGCGACAAGAGCCAGGATGATGGGGAGATGAGTGTCATCATCGCTATCATGCAGCCAATCCTGCGCTTCCTGCAGTTGCTTTGTGAAAACCACAACCGTGATCTGCAGGTCAGCCAGTTTCCCAGGGGTCGGCCTCTCTGGCCCTTCACATTAGGTCATTAGCTTTTTGAACAGATGTGCATTTAGATTTTAGAACAGCAGTCCTGATTAAATACATTCTCTCGGTACAATGGTAGGGTTCGTGATGTCAGAAAAACACAGTCTTGCGGGTAAAAGTTATGTTTCATTGTCAGTAAAATTCAATTTTGCTTAATAATTTCACCCTTTAGGAGTATATGTTAAGATGTGAGTTTGTCTGCAATTATACTTTGTTATTTGTAGCTGATTCTCAGTCTGTGTCAGGTGCTGAGGTCCCTCTATAGCAGATGAGTATCACGGATGAGTTTGTGAGCTGCATGTTTTCTCGTGTTGGTCGGTTTCTCACCATAGGTCCGTGACATTGAACCCGGCCAGATTCATTCAAAATGTAATGCCATAGGTTAATCTTTTTAGCCTATTTAAATGTCAACAACTGACATTTTGCATCAGCACCATCACTGTATGAATTATTCTGATTTGTATTTGTTGGAATTTAGCTAGTTTTGCAATGCTGTTGTGTTTGTGTTTGTTACTTCACTTACTCTTTGACTAGTGAAAAATTTTAAACAGGAGTCTTCCAGATTTTTGAATCTTAATGTTTTTATTTTTTTTAACTACAGTTTTGAGTCACCCTTAACTGGAGGATCTTCCATTTCCCAATTATAGCCAATTTTGATTTAAAACAAAAAGAAAAACAATTGTGATGCATTCCTCAATTTCTTCTGCACAATTCCAAGAAGCAGAATGTGTATGTTTTGAAGTACAAGGGGCTGTGTCTTTTCTTTAAGTTCAATGTTTCAAAACAAAAGGCACAGTTTAGTATGTAACACAGCTAAACATTCTATGACTTGTCAGAGAATCTCGTGACTAATGTGAACTGGAATGGAAAATGGAAATCAGTATTAAAGCCCCATGACCTGTATCTTCTTCTGTGTAAAAGAGACCAGGTCTTTCCCTCTTTGGTATGATGTCCATGCCATGTTTCCTCTGGTATTGTATTCAGTCCAAGCTGCCAAAGATACCTGGTGAGCTCACAATGTTCCACGTGTCTTGCCTCCTTTTAGAACTTCTTGCGTTGCCAGAACAACAAGAACAACTACAACCTAGTGTGTGAAACACTGCAGTTCCTGGACTGTATCTGTGGCAGCACCACCGGGGGCTTGGGCCTGTTGGGCCTCTACATCAATGAGAAGAACGTGGCCCTCATTGATCAGACTCTGGAGAGCCTGACAGAGTACTGCCAGGGTCCCTGTCATGAGAATCAGGTAGACCATGTCCTCCTAACACTGTTTTGGTAATCCAGCAACTGTAGGTTGCGTAGATGGATGTAAAGTAGCCAAGAACACTACAGTAGCCTTTTGCTATTTTACCTACAGTCATGTGAAAAAGTAAGTTTACCGCATATTTTTCTTTTTTAACTTGTATAGACAAAAAAAATCAGATCTTCATTTCAACAGTGTTCATAGAGAAATGTGATAAAACTGAAAAAGTTACACTTCGAATTTATATTTAGTAAAGTGTGCAAGATGCATCAGGAAGTCTCAAAGAACCCAAAGGTCTCATCAAGGGATGATGCAGCTCTTGCCGCAGTCCATGTGAAAGTGCAGGAGTCAGCCCTAAAATAGACACTAAGTTACCTTATACAAGGTTTGAAATTTGCCACTAAACACCGACATGAGGACCAACACTTCTGTGTGCTCTGGACAGAGGAGCCAATAGTGGAGTCATGATTGCAGATGCCATGTTTGGTGGGGGAAAAAAACACAGAATTTGAGGAAAGAACCTCATACTGTACCAACTTTGAAGCTTGGTGATGGGAGTCTTTTACTTTGAAATACAGATGTTTCCTCAGCTGCTGCTCAGCCTATAGGGTGTTCAATGAATTCAGCATCATACCAGCGAGTGCTTAAGAATGAGAGGCCACCTGTCAAAGTTAAAGCTGGGTCATAAGTGAGTCTTAACATGATAATGACACCAAACACAATCAAATCTTCAATGGAGTGGCTCAAATCAATGGCATCTGTGGTTATTTCTGTTGAATTTTGTTCAACAAATGATTTTGGAGTTGACATTTCATTGTTCTTGTTAGAGTACGTCACACCTATCAGAACACTTCAAATAAGGATTAAATATTTGTTTGTCTAAATATGTTGAAAGGATTGAATTTTTCGAGGGGTGCACTTACTTTTTCATATGGCTGTATTTATAAGCTAATCCAGTGATCCATTGCTTTTCCATAACTGCTTGTTCAGTCTTTGCTCGCAGTAAGTGTGAATGTCTCACAAAGAACAGAACAGAGGACATGCCAGATAGGATGCCAGTTGATTGCAAAAATAAATTTTACATTTGTTGTTTTAAGGATTACATTCATACCTGCAAGTGTTATGTTTATTTGCTGTGCAATTTTAGGCTGCTTTTGGCACAGTTCCCCTGTTCCTGTAGGTCCTGTGTTGTTGCATTGTAATTTCCTCATTTTTTTCTTTCACTCAGCATAGCTGAATGTTTTTATTTTCATAGCAAAAGATTCACCTGTGATCAAATCTGTGAAATGTATTGGATGATACTACTTTAAATGGATTCTCTTTCATTGCAGAATTGCATTGCCACTCATGAGTCAAATGGGATTGACATAATCATAGCCTTGATTCTGAATGACATCAACCCCCTGGGGAAAAAGAGGATGGATCTGGTGCTGGAGCTCAAAGTGAGTCTCTTGTGAAGTTATTGACTCTGTCTTTAGTGATTCCCCCCCCCCCCCCCCCCCCAAGTATAGAAACTAATGTCACAGGGTAATCGAAGGCAAAACAGTTTTACAGAGATCTCTAGAGCAGACCAAAAAGCCTAGACAATTACTAGACAGTTGGTTAAGCAGTTGACAAAAGAAAACTGAAAAGGACAAAAGTTAAAGCATGTGCTGTAAAACAATCGATAAGGCAGTGTACTGAAAGGCAAAAAATTGTTTGCAAAATAATCAGGCAGTGTACTGAAAGGCAAAAAATTGTTTGCAAAATAATCAATAAGGCAGTGTACTGAAAGGCAAAAAATTGTTTGCAAAACAATGAGTGTACTGAAAAGCAAAAAATTGTTTGCAAAATAATCAATAAGGCAGTGTACTGAAAGGCAAAAAATTGTTTGCAAAACAATCAATGAGTGTACTGAAAGGCAGAAAATTGTTTGCAAAACAATGAGTGTACTGAAAGGCAAAAAATTGTTTGCAAAATAATCAATAAGGCAGTGTACTGAAAGGCAAAAAATTGTTTTGAAGTTGTTTTAAATTTTTGAAAATTGAAATCCAGCTTATTTTAGTACCGTTTACATGTATTTGTATGTACATTTGCGTGTACATTTGTATTGGGGACAATCTTGTCCTTGATATTGATGGTCTGTGCTTAGTTGGATGATCCAGCATTATGTGTACATTTCTTGTCTGTGCATCCATGCTATGGATCTCTCTGCTTCCAGAACAATGCTTCCAAACTTCTCCTGGCCATCATGGAGAGTCGACATGACAGTGAGAACGCAGAGAGAATCCTATATAATATGAGGCCCAAGGAGCTGGTGAGTTCATCAGCGATATCTCCATTCCTGATTCTTCTTAGCTGGGGAAATGAATCTCAGCATTCAAGATCTGCAGGACCCCTTATGTTCAGGCATCTCCACAGACTAAACAAAACATTCCTGATGTCATAACTTAAGGCCTTTAACTGTGTCAGGCTATATTTTAAATGTTTGTAAATGTGACATTCTGGGTCGCTTTGAAGTGCTTTTTATGGAGCCAGGCCTGTAGGGAATGCAAAGTTTTGGAGATGGTCGATAAATTGTTTTGTTAAATAATTGGTTGACTTCAGTGCATGTCCACATTCAAGACACCTGCTCTAGCATGGTGACAGCAGGGACAATTTGCCCAAATTACAGGTAGAAGTAATCAAGAAGGCATACATGCAGGGTGAGGTGGAGTTCGAGGCTCCCGATAATGAGGAAAATGCTGATGACCACGCTGCTTCGCCTCGGAATGTCGGACACAACATATACATCCTCGCCCATCAGGTATGTTATTAACCACTTATAATTCAGCTCAGGCCTCTAGCCCATCCAATAAGCAGGAATATTCTATTTAGTATAGTTACTGAACATACTGTTCTGGTACTATTTAATGGCATTTAACAGGAGTAGTGCTCCTTTTACTGCTTCGTGTTGTTCAAAGCATAGATTCTGGAAAGTGCAGTTCTCACGGAAACTGCTTGAGTCATTAGTTTTTCAGTCCATCTCTTGTCCTGTGGACAAAAAAAAATGAATTGTCTTGTCCCAAGAGTATGGTACGCATGGATCCATAAATATTAGTGGTGGAAAAAAGTGCCATTTGCTGTGGCTGGGGAAAGTTTGTATATACATGCTGATGGAAGATGTCTTTGTGTTATTTATTACACTCCTGAAAGTTCATATACGGTGAACTCATTGAAATGCATGCAGAGACATTTTGTTCTTGTTCCTGATTTGATTTATCGAACAAGATTTTTGTATTTTATCACATTACATATTAGTCTCCCTACTCTCATGTACTTCATTGTGCCCTGTAGACAGATTATATACCCTTAATATTTTACCCAGCCCATGTTTTAAACGGCCTATAGCTGAAAGCTACTAGGTTTTTCCATCATGACCATAATGCTCAGTTTATATCCTAACCATGGTAAAGAAATAGTGCTGGTAGTTGCATGTGCTCAGTTTCGCAGTAAAGCGGGTGTCAGACGACTGTTGCGTAGCTGTGCCGTCACATAAGTTTGAAACATTGTTGCTGGTGTCAACGCTGGTCTCAGTTTTTGAACCTTTCTCGCCATCCACCCACAGCTCGCGCGCCACAACAGAGAACTGCAGGCCATGCTGAAACCAGGGGGCCCCGGTGGCGATGGCGATGAGGCCCTGGAGTTTTATGCCAAGCATACAGCTCAAATTGAGGTCAGCTGCCCCCTCTGGAGAGCTCTGTCATGGCCCTGCCAACACAGAATTTTAGTGGCCCTGACGTGGGAATTATCTGATTCTTTTGAAAGCCTCGGTTATTCAGACTTCCTGTTTGCTTCTCTGGAAACGACGCCGCAAAACTGCTGGCCATCTTTACGAAGAGAAACCCGAGCACATCTCTGTAATTTAATAGGCAACCTTTTTTTGTCTCTATTAGGTTTTGCCAATGTTTTGACCTAAATCGTGCTACCCTGCGGGTGATTCGTTTGTTTGCTTGTTTGTTTGTGTTATTGAACTGTAACATATTCCTTCTACTAATGTATTTTAACGCTAAACATCGGAAACTACGTCTGTCTTTCCTCGAGTATATCCGGAAACAGTTTTGGCAGTTCTTTGTTATGATACTCTGTCGTAAATTTACAGTAATTTGTTACATCTCTAAGGTCACTTAAGACTTTCCTGGAGGTGACAGGGAGACTTGGCATATCCAAGAAAATGTGTTCTTAAATTCTGGGGTCTGTGTTCAGATTGTGCGGCAGGATCGCACCATGGAGGAGATAGTCTTTCCTGTGCCAAACATCTGTGAGTTCCTGACCAGTGAGTCCAAGCTGCGAGTGTACTACACCACAGAGCGTGACGAACAGGGCAGCAAGATCAATGACTTCTTCCTGCGTGCTGAGGACCTCTTCAATGAGATGAATTGGCAGAAAAAGCTGCGAGGTACTGGCCTTCTGGTAGTCTGTATCATTGTATGTTGAGGAAAGATGGAGAGACCTTCAGAAGAGGTATAGCATTTATCTGAAGCTGGGAGAGAGCAAAAATGTAGACTGTCTATGGGTGCCCATGGACCAGATTGAAAATTACTTAGGTATAGCATCAGCCACTGAGGACCCAAATAATACAATTCTCCACATATTCTTATGGCGAGACAGAGTGCAGCACTAAGACAGAGCGTGTGCTTGAGGGGCTTCCCCCAGCCTGTAGAAAACATGCTGGAGCAGCCAAATGAGCCAGAAAGCAAGATGCAGAGAGATAAGGGGGATCGCGGTGTGACTCTTACCTCATCATTTGCTCTCTTCAGCAGAGTTTTCTTCTTGCACATAGTCCTGTTGTGGATAAGCCAGTATTTCCCAATCCAGTCCTTGGGAACCCACAGATAGTCCACATTTTTGTTTAATTTTTTGCTCAATCAGTAAAAATTCTGGTCTGTCTGGGAGGGAGCAAAAACATGGACCAACTGTGGGTTCCGAAGGACCAGATAGGGAAACACTTGGTATAAACTGACACAGTATAAATTTGTCTGAAGATTCCCATAAAACATCGGGAGCATCTTTACCCTTTCTTATTGGCGCTTGGCTATTTTGTTTTTCCATTTCATATGTGTAATGCAGATGTTTTCTTTTATATAAAACATTGGCTGGAACAGCCTTTAAAATGCAGAGCATATTTGAAGCCTTCAAGCCATCCCTGGCACCTCATGCATCATTAATTGTACTTTCATAATTGGTAATACCAAGACTAGAAACTGGGCTAGAGGGGTCTGTTAAGGGAAATTTGAAGAATATCTACAGTATGTCATACAGACTGCACATAAGTCTCAAAATGCGATAGAACTGTATGAATTTGTATGTTTCTGCGCTGACATTGAATTCCGATAATGGCAATGTCCATTAAATTATAATGCAGGGTATTCTTTGGAGAGGCATCTTTAAACTTTACAAGGGAGGTCAGGAGATGATGCTCGCCTCGTCACAAATTCTTCCGCAATGCATTTTGTCACTTTAATAATTGCCATGTGCCTGGCGAATGTGACACTAGAGCATTTATGAATTGAGTTATTTATTTGTCTCTGCTGTGTCTGGCTTTTCTAAATCAGGGGCATCGTGCTTTTTCCCCCCTCAATGGGAGCTTTTGCCGCTGTCAGTCAGTGGGAGGGAGTTTCCAGAGCTATCTCTGCCTTTTCAGACACATGAAGGCACTGTATGAATCAGAACTGAGAGTCGCCGCTTACATCCCTCTCCGTCGTCATCGTAACACGCGAGAACAGTGCCTTCTGTTTTACTTGAGAACCAAAAAAAAGTCCCCTTGTCTGTTTCCTCTTTTCCAATAAAGCCAAACTGAAAACAGTTTCCAAAATAGCGCCCATTAAATTACGCACAGACCTGGTCTGAGGGCTGCATGCGGGTGGGTGGGGGGGGTGGTTGAAGGTGAAAGGTTTGCCAAGCATTTCCCTGAACGCTAAAGCTGTTAAGGGGCTTTTTCTTCTGTATCAAATGGCCCGTGATGATTATTGCTTTTAGAAAAAGTAAAGATGAAGCTCAGTCAAGGTCTTTGTGTCCTTGCGTCATAGTAGTCATTACTTTTCAATAAAATAATGCCATGCATTATGCCATTTGAGTGTAGTAACTGCATATTATGGTGAATTACTGAAAAATGGATACACTCCAGTATATTTAATCAATATCTTATCTTTAGGCAATATATTTAAGATTATGCCTCTACACTCTAACTAATATGTAAAGTGTCATATTAGCCACTGGGTATTCTTTATGGAGGAATACTGTAGTTCAAGGGTGTCCAATTTTATCCGTAAAGGGCCGGTGTGTATGCAGGTTTTTGGGTAACCTTTAGGTCAGCTGTTCATACCCAGGTGTGAGGACTCTTCAACCAATCAGTCCCCTAATTAGTAATGTAATTAGGGAGTTACAACGAAAACACACACACCCAGCGGCCCGTTCTAGATAAATTGCCCACCCTGCTTTAGGACAACATGGACAATAGATCTGGGAATATTTTTTTTCCCTGGCATTCTACAGGTAAAAGCCAAGCCTACTTTCAAAGATGGGGAAGATTGATTCTGTGGTTTAGTGCAGCCCAGTGCACAAATGAAATGCTTGGTACCGCAATAATAATGGCTGTTGGCTGTATTTATAGCGCTTACTTCACTGTCTTTGTGAGACATTGTTGGGAATCCCCACCACACCAAACTGCTAGTGGTGTACAAAAGAGGAAAGCGATATCCTTGGGAACTTCGCTCCGGCTGGTTTGACAGCCTTGCCTTTAATTGCAACAGTGAATAAATACTTGACACCTGAATAGCAGGCTTTCATAGAAGGTATAAATTAGTTGCCATCGGAAACATGGCATGCCAACAGAATGTAAAGCATGAATGTCAGAGGATAAATGGACTAATTCGAGTCGTAAATATTGTATGAAAATGACCCTTTTTCATTTATCTCTTTGGGGTTTTGTCATGAGGTATGCTCACGTGGTAATGAAAGCACTTGGTTAGCTGTTTGAGGATGGAATAGGTAGGGAATGGCATGATTTCTGTCCTCCTCTCCCTCTATCCAGCCCAGCCATTTCTATACTGGTGTTCTCGCAACATGTCGTTTTGGAGCAACATCTCCTTCAATCTGGCTGTGCTCATGAACCTGCTGGTGGCTTTCTTCTACCCCCTGGAAGGTGTCCATGGAGGTGAGTCCTAGTCAGGCCAAGATGATTATCAACAAATCTTAATCCACTGAGTCACTTCAGCACTGCTGTGCTAAAGCTGGCCTGTAGTCTTGGGCCTTTGTCATGTGATGTTGTTTGCACTAATTAGGCCTGTTCAGCACAAATGCCAAGTTTTCATTATTATATATTTAATAGTCACTCCCTTAACTTCTACTTGAATATACAACTTGCAGAATTGTGTGTATTAGCCTCTCAAGGACATCCAGTTAATTACAGTACATTGGCAGGGTTTTTTGCCATTTCATCAGTAACATAAGTAAAGATACAGTTTTGATTTAAGAGAAGGTCATGAAGGCCCCTTTTCACCTTATTCCCCCATGGTTCCAAAGGCCTATTTACTGGGCAGATGAAGTATTTGTAGATTACGATTTTATGCATCTATTGAAGCATCCATTGAAGTGGCATGCAAGTTTCTGGAATGAGGAGTATTATGTACCAAATCACTTCTCACAGTTTTCTGCATTGTTTTGATGAATAGCATTTAACCGTTCTGTTCTGTTCTAGTTAAACTAAGAAACTCAGTGCAGATTTAGGGATGGTTCCTCTTATCAGTTACAGAACCAATGGTCTTAAATGCCAGTGAGTGCGTGTGAGTGCTTTTTAAGAGTCATCCTTTGACCTACATGGTGCACAAGACAAGCTCCTTTAACTTACAGCTATAACCTGTTTGAATCAACAGAAATGGAAAAACAATATTTCAATAGCAAAAAGACTTGAAAGGGATACTCTCCATTATCATTAAAAGTCTATTCATATTACCAGTTATCATAATGCAGAGATGAAGATGGTATCAGTGGTACGGTCAGTCATTGGCTGTTTGCCACGTTGTTGCCTATAAGAACATGCCTTCTCTCAGAACACAGAGAGACTTGCGCAGCAGCCAGCTGAGACGTCTTGAGTGATTTTAGCCCCTCCTTCCTGGCAGCATGCTGTCAGTTATTTAGCTACCGCTGAGGAACCCCCAGTCACAATAGACCCAGTGGCACAGGATGGGATCCGACGGCACTGTGAGCAGACGGACTCCGCAACACCCAGTTTAGGGACGTTCAAGTGTATATTAAAATCAGTTTTAAATAGCTTGTGTTTTTTGCATATGCATGGGATGCGTGACAAGAAAATGTAATAAAATCTAAAAGGTTATGCAGTGCTGTCTGTGGGGAACAGCAGCAATAAAAATATCAATAAGTGCTTAGTAGAGCGACCCTTCCCACTCACAGGCTCGGTGTCACATGACGCCTCGGGTTAGCCGTGGTTCAGCCGGCCTGTTTACGCCCCAAGGGCCTGGCCTCCCGTGCACGTTGCAGGAGTGAAGGAGCTGAAATTAGATAAGACTCCTGGAACTAGGTCAGTGTGTTCTGCCTGCTGGTGTGGAAGACTCGGGAGAGCCACACGTTTAACATGGATTACGCGGCAGCCACCCCCACAGAATGAGAGAATTCCGTTTGACACCCCCCCCCCCCATGCTGTTCCCCTGCTGCTCTTCTCACATGTCAAATGGCTCACCAGCAATTTGTGAAGGCACTTTTCGCTATCATTTTTAAAATGGAAAAGTTTATATTTCATTAAGATGACCAGCCAATGGCAATTCAGTACTTGTATCCCATGATCCTCTATAAAAACAAACATGGGGTTACGAATAGGCTTATTGACACACTGCTTCCTTCCCTCACCCCCTCCCACCCCCTCCTCAGTCACTCATTATTGGGCAGGGTGGGTGGCGATCCTCATTAACGTCAGCACACAGAACCTGGGATCTCTCTCAGCCCGTTTTCTATTAATCTTTCAGGAGAGCGAGTATTTTTAGCCGCTGTTATGTAACTGGCACCTGTCATGTGATCTCCTCACTGAAAGGAAAGCAAGGAGGGCGGGGGGTACGGAATGTCAGGCAGCGAAAGCTAAGATCCCGTCTAGCAGAGGCTCTGTCTGGAGCCGCGGAGCCTGCATCCAGCTGTCAGTCCTTATGCTCCTGCCAATGAGCCACCCTTCTTCCTTTAGGCTTGCATGCACAGACAGACACACACAGAATCTTAAGAAATATGCGCTTGTTGCGACATCTTTAGCCCCCTTTTTCTTGTTTGTGGTTGAACATGATACGGAGGTTTTTTTTCTTGGCAGCCCATGAAATTTGAACCTGTGACATTAATCCACAAATTATCTGTAGATTTAGGGAACGGCAGGTAGACTCATACCAAAGCCTTACCAAAGTACAATGCACACAAATGTGTCATTTTTTCTACGTTATGTAACCATTTAATTTTTTTTTTCTTTTCAATAAAAGTTCTGTAACAGTGTTTGTTTAGTGGTACAGCATGTAGCATGCTGATTAAGGACTGATTCCAGTTTAAGTCCGAAGAGGGGCCTGTCTTACAGCACCCTCGAGTACTTAACCTAAATTGCTTCCGTAAAATATCCTCCTGTATGAATGGGTAAAATGAAGTCACTGTGGGTAGAAATTGTCAGCTAAGTGACTAAATGTACCACTGACTGCTTGATTGGCTGCCTCTCCCTTTAGCCCCTAAGATCGGTTGCAAAGATACGGCAGGATCTGGTTTTGCAGGTTCAAACTGCAGGAAGTTGTAATTTTAGCACTCTGGGAAAGTCTGAAAAAATCTATTGGTGAAGAGAATCGCAAGACTTATTTCAAGCTTTTTATTGAGACTTTTGGAAGTTTGTAGATGTGGTTTTCCTGTCTTTGTGGCGTGCTCAGAGTGCAGTGCCCTCGTGGATGCCATTTTGGTCATGAGAATAATGCTCTCCCGTCCCGTTCTGTCCTGTCCTTTAGGTACCCTGGAGCCGCACCTGTCTGCCATGCTGTGGCTGGGCATACTGGTGTCAATAGCGATCGTCATAGCTCTGCCACAGCCCCATGGTGCCCGAGCTCTCATTGCCTCCACCATCCTACGCCTTATTTTCTCTGCGGGTCTAGAGCCCACACTATTCCTGCTTGGGGCCTTCAATGTAAGTTTTTGTCTACCTGAATCTACCCGTCCTGTACACTAATATATAAAATAACTGTCTAACTCATTTACAGTCTTGTCTGTTCCCTGACCCTCCATATATCAGAGCTTTTTGCAGGCTACAGCTCCTCCCTTCCCTTTTTCACTCTCTTCTGTTACACACTGCCTGTGAACACAACACCAAACAATATGTCACCCCACCCATCCCTCTGCAACCACTTTTTCACCTCTGGTCAGGCATGTGAGAGATTCGTCAACAAAAGCCATTCAGGCTGATGTCTGACAACCCAGAAGGCTGAAGCTTCTTATAATTTTTTTGCACTTTAAGATTAGGATCTTGTTTTGTATCATATTTTCGGGCTTCACCTTGAGTCCATTTGTTACCTGAAGGTGAGGAGCTTAAGTCAAAGCTACAACATGTTGTACGTTGAAGGCACTTTCCATAGTTAACCTCCTGCTTCCCCTGAATGGGAGGTTGAGGCTGACAGAGGGTCAGAATCCCTCTCCTACCGTAAAGTTTGAACAGCTAATAACAGTGCTGTATATGTCTCATGATACATTGGATGCTAGAGTGATAAAAGTGGAAAATAGCCGTCATGCTGTCAGAAACGGGGTCCATGATGACATGCAGAGCATCATAGCCACTTTAGAGTGGCATGTTCGTAAGGCATCTTTAAAGACTTGGTACAGATGTCAAATGGTAAGAGTATTTGTCCAGATACTATATTCAGAGGAAATGGAGAATATGATGGATGTTTGAGTTCTCTGTCAAAGACTTATAACAGTCAATGGATGATTATTTTAAGAGGTAGGGGTTCATGTAGCTCTTTTCCTATCTCCTATAGCTAAAGATTCTCATGTTTATTTTGTCACCTTGTTTCACCTGCTGACGACATGGACCAATGTTCTAGTCAGGGACTCAGAGAAGTGGTAATTATCCCATGCACCACTTTAAGCTCCATGTCGATATTAAAATTCAATTTTTTTTATATGTAATACCTTTTCCTTTGTGTCTTTAGAACATGTTGTGCCAACAGGTGGCATTGAGACCGAATAAAATAAAGTGGATGCTGTACTCTTTCATGGTTTCCCAATCATTCAGAGATATACAGAGGTTCCTAGCCATGGTGGGAGGGTATCATCAACACTTCATCACTGGATCTGTTGAATGTTCTGCCCCATTGAATGTCTTGAAGGATGGTAGTGCATGAGGTTGGACGTTGGAGTATCAGAAGCCCTTTGAGGACCTGATGGACTCACTCTTCAGTGCTTCTATTCCTGTCAGTCCTGATTTCCACTGACCTTTCAGAATTCACACAGATGCTAGGAACGTTGGCCTGGACCCAGGAGATATTGGGTCAAGGATGGGTTATTGCTTATGCCAGTGTTTCCCGACCTTTTCTACCATGGCAAAGTTTCCATAAGGCGGCACTGACTTATGCCTCAAAAATTACTGTACAAACCAAATAAGAATTCTTCAGTTTGTGTATGAATACTTGGTAGTTGTTTGGGCTGTAGAACAGTGGAGGTCATTATTAGATGGGAGTAAATTTAGCCACAGATCATTCTGCTCTTGCTAGGATGTTTAACCAACCCAAACATAATTTAAGACTGGTAAGATGGGCTATTAGGTGACAGGAATTAGACTTGTATGTTTCATACAGGATGGCTCAATGCAGTGTTGTCCAATATACAATTTCACATTGTCCTGCAGGTACACTGACCCTCAGCATTGTTTGCACTAGTCAAGTATCTAGCAAGCACAGCACAAGTACTCACTTCAAGTCGTCTACTAAGATGTACAGTGACCAGAAAAGTGATGAGGAGGTGCAGACCATAGTGAGAATATACAAGCTGAGTGTGTGAGGCAGGGTGACATCTATTTGATATTGGGCTCTTGGTGGACAACAAAGGCAGAGGTTCCAGTTGTGTATTCCAAAATCCATATGGGAGCAATTCCTAATGTATTCCTGTGATAGCCCACTAGGTGGCCACCTAGGGAGGCTGAAACCCTTGAAGATCCTGAATTTGGCCTAGTGGGCTCAAATAAGGATAAGGAGAGTATGTTGAGACAGATCACCTGCCAAAGGTACAAGTTCCAGCTTATGAAATTGTATAGCAATCTGCTGCCAGTACCAATACAAGAGTTTGGGAGCATATTGGGCATAGAAGTCATAGACTGCTTTCCAAGAATCAAAAAGCAGAATTAGTACCTTCTGGTGATGGCTGGGGGGCGGCATGGTGGTGTAGTGGTTAGCACTGTTGCCTCATACCTCTGGGACCCGGGTTCGAGTCTCGCCTGGATTACATGTGTGTGGAGTTTGCATGTTCTCCCCATGTCGTCGTGGGGTTTCCTCCAGGTACTCCGGTTTCCCCCCACGGCCCAAAAACATGCTGAGGCTAATTGGAGTTGCTAAATTGCCTGTAGGTGTGCATGTGTGAGTGCATGGTGTGTGAGTGTGCTCTGCGATGGGCTGGCCCCCCCATCCTGGGTTGTTCCCTACCTCATGCCTGTTGCTTCTGGGATAGGCTCCAGACCCCCCGTGACCCAGTAGGATAAGCGGTTTGGAAAATGGATGGATGGTGATGGTTGGTTATTGTAGCCATTAAAGTGAACTTTTGCCTGTATGTCAAGCTATCATACCAAATATTCACAGAACCTTCACAGAAAGAGATTTACCTAATGGGAAACGTCATTTTATATTGTCTCAGACAGGGGAGCTTAGTTCACATGTTATTTTGGCAGCAAGTCTGTCAACAGCTGGGTGTCATTGATAATCTTAGAATAACATATCATCCACCAATCTTTAAGAATGGTTCTAGAGACAACAATGGTAGCCATCATGGAGGATAAGCATGACAATTGGGATGGGTAGATTGTAGAATTCTGGTTCTGCAAATCTACGCCCAGGCAGGACTCAGCGCAACAGCTTTCACCCCAGCCAAAGTTAAGAGGCACAAGACAGTGTTGGAGCAAATCAAACATAATGCTCACAAGTCGCAAAATAAACACGACTGCAATTACACCCAATGGAGTCAGCAAGATGTGTTTACATATGATGATTGGGAATGGAGGAGGGATGTGCAAATCCATCTATGAGGCAATGCGATACACCTCTCGATGCACTGTCAATGACCCGATACATGTATTCAAGATGCATATGGAGCAGCTACTATTGCAGTACAATTCGCCCTGCCACAATGACAATTCGCGTGACATTTGACCGACATTTGGCCACTGAAAGCAGTGGACAACTGGAGAAGAGAGAGTGTGCTTGAGAAACGGTATAGAGAGGGGGAATCAGTCTAAATATAACATTATTGGTCAAATTATTGGTCACATTTCTAAATAATAAAGGCGTAGTGCCTCTACTAATAATTAAAAATTTATATAACCTTTTTCGTGTGTTGCTTCCTGTTCGATAACTCCTGTAGATGGTGCAGGTCAGACCCGGGACCCTCCTGTCCTGAATTCTGCATTGTTTCGGTATGTTGGTGATGTGACGCGGCATGGTGAGAGAGGTGCAGGCCCAGGTGCAGCGCGGTGGCATCCAGGTGCAGCGCAGTGGCAGCCAGGTGCGGCACAGTGGCAGCCAGGTGCGGTTACAGTCTGATTTCAGGTGTTCTGACCCAGCAGGGTGTATAATATCATGGGAGAAGTGGGTGATGATGGATACAGTCTGGAGGTGAATATGACTTAAACAACAAAATAAAACTAAAGACCTGCTTGCAGACCTAAATCTTTAAAAAAAAAAAAACAATGTGAAAAAAAAGCAAAAAAAAAAAAAAATTAACCCTCTTCCTCACTTTCCTATAGAGTTGGCAATTCTTTTCCCTTCAGAAACACAATATAGAGCTTGCTTTTGCGCACAACAATATATAGTAGTCACAAATTAAACTTTTTAGTGTTGGCTCCATTAACTATAGGCAAATACAACAAAATTACAACAAATAATATTAAACCAGTTACTGGCGTAGTTCTACTTATTTGGCCCTTGTTGAAATATATAGGCCTATATAAAGCTGGTATATGTCCAGATTGGCCCCAAAATAGAAAGAACCTAATAACATTATGGGGAGGGGAGTTGGTGTTTTGGAGCGAAAACAACGGCTGGAGGAAAGGTTATATCAGGCTATAGCAAACCGGGGAGGGGGTCCTGGTTTGCTAAGACCAAGTCAAGGCAGCAGCAACAATGACAGAGAATTGGCCTTCAGTTTTTGGCTTTGCTGCAGACAATGTTACACATGGATCCCGCCAATCCGAGTACCTTGGTGAGGCCAGCGTTGCTTGCATACACTCATTGTGCCAGGTGTCATCATTTAGAATACAACCTAGTACCTAAAGTGACTAAATTATACAACGTAGGTTCCTGCCATTCCTTTTTGCCTGTATTGGTGGGCTTTGCTTCGAGAATCTTTGGTGCATTAAGCAGATTGATGTATGGAGTATATGCGTTTTTGATCTTGTGTTTTGTGTTTTACTACTAATTGTGCATGGCAGTGGGTATAAAGGAAAACGCCTTTTTGGTCATCATTACTGGGTCCTCATTGTCTCTCTTAATAACTGTAGCATAGTGAAATAAACATTTAAAATGGGCACCCAAACAGGGAATTGATTCACAGTTGTTTGGGTTTTCTTGTGGCTTCGTATTCACAGTGGGCTCAGTTGTTACCTGTAACATGGAGGTGAGAGGCGGAATTGTAGGCTTTAATGTGCTGCACTTGGCAGACACTATCGATAAATGGCTAGCAGAGTTAGAGCGAAGTTGGGCATTCTGATGGGGGCAAGTTCAGGCAAAACATCATCCTTTGTTCTAACATTGTGTGGTTTTACCATACAAATATGAAAACTGCCTCCAGCAATCTGCCTTGAGAATAGATCCAGTTTCTGTGGTGAGCTGAGCTGTCCTGTTTGTAGCGCTTGTGAATTACCACACCCTGCGTACTTAATTATAAATAGGTCAATAAACTGGTGCACAGTGAAAGGTGATAAGTGCAGAAATTAATACTGGCATTAAAGAAATGGAATTAACAAGAGCTTTACGCTCTTATTTTTTTAACCCGAGTTAAAGCAGCATGAGGCACCCATAATAAATGTTTCATACTCAAAGAACACTTTGACAAAAGTCTGTACTCGTCTTAAATGTAGTGTAGCAGTTATGCATGCAAGTCATTGTTCAGGCATAGTGGCAGGTAGCTGCTGACAGCTGAGGCTTGAGGCAGCTACTAATCCACCTCCCAGGCAGATGGTGGCAGCATCCCGTTAAAAGCATTGCAGGTATAGATGGAACCAAGCTGTGGGTGTGGCTGACCTGACATGCATGTATCTCATCATTAAGTAATAAGTATAGAAACAGCAACTGTGTGTTGGTAACAAGTTTATCACCGTTTTGATATTGTCTCGATCCTGACATCCAGTTTAAGTAAGTGAATCAAAAAAGAAATGCTGCAGGTTCTTAAAGGAGAACACTTGGGGGTTAAGAGCCTTGCTCAAGGGCCCAAAATGAGATCTGAGTCTCCAACCTTCTGGTCACATACACTGATCTACCCTGCAGGGCTACAAACCACCCCTGATAAGCCCCTCAGTATATTGTTATGGACCGGCTGCATCCATTATGGTAAGATGGTATTTTGTGTTCCCCATGTAGGTTTGCAATAAAATAATCTTCCTGATGAGCTTTGTGGGAAACAGAGGTACCTTCACCAGGGGTTACAAGGCCATGGTACTTGACATGGAGTTCCTCTACCACCTGCTGTATTTGATCATCTGCAGCCTGGGAGTGTTTGTGCATGTATTCTTCTACAGTTTGCTGGTGAGTCTTCATGGATGTTCATGTTTCTCATGTATATATGTATGTGTGTGTGTGTATATGTGTATATCTATATATATATATATATATATATATATATATATATATATATATATATTTGTGTGTGTGTGTATATATAATGTTTCCTGAATATTTTATTTGACCCTTCCATTTTATGTAGAGCTGCCTCCTTTTACCATTTCTTTTCAGGACTGTCCACTAAAGTATTATAGTTAAATGTATAAAGCTGAACTGTGATGAAATATTGGAAAGGATGGACAGTTCAATTCATTGTCTGGTCTTTCATCATTTTTACAGTTTAGTCCTTCTCTCATCATTTCGTCTTTCTCAAGAAATCAATTTTGCCATATAATTAAAATGTATATATTCATGCCAAAGGGCTTTTTTTCTGTCAGAAGTATTACTACTTATGCTTCTCTGGTCCTTCTGTCTTTAATCATACTGTTTTATCTGTGGCTCAGTGATTGATAACACTGGATCTATCAAGCAATATCTGTATTGCCATTTGGTTGTCTTATTAGTTTGGCTTTTACAGTGTCTTTTGTTTTTAGATGGTCTTTTCGCTGATAATATACTGCTGTCTCAATTTGTACCATCCTACAGCTCTTTGACCTTGTCTACAGAGAGGAGACCCTTCTAAACGTCATTAAAAGTGTAACACGTAATGGACGTTCTATAGTCCTGACTGCAGTACTGGCCCTCATCCTGGTCTATCTCTTCTCCATTGTTGGGTACATATTTTTCAAAGATGACTTCATCCTGGAGGTGGACAAAATACCAAATACAACTGTGGGTAAGGGCTTTCCTGCCAGAATGGCCTGCAGCTGTAGATACCTACACATCATCAGGCTGAACTGACAAAATCAGCTCTGCCCACATCTCAAATGGCTGAGTTGTTAATGGACTGTGAGGAGTGAGTGGCTGATGCTCTGGCCACATTGTGGGTGAAGTGCCAAACTGCTATGTTGGCAAGACCCACCATCTTCATATTCATATTGGATCTTTTTCCAATTGACAGAGAGTGGCGCCAGCATGGCGGGTGAGTTCCTGTCTGCTGGCGTATGCAAGACCGACAACGGGGGGAACTGCTCTGTGGAAACTGCTTTGGAAGGTGTGTTCTCCACAGAGTTACATGCAGAGTTCTCAGGACAGCTGTGGTGCGAGTGGCTAAGATAACATGAAATTTAAGGCAGCGTAGCTGGGTCAGGTGGGACCACTCTCCATCAGGTGCTAACTTTTCTGGGGCCTTGTCATTTATCTGTTCATTTATTCATTGAGCGAGCCCTACCCACTATGAATGTCCTGTATAGCGCATGGTGGAGTAACTTACTAGCCTAAAAATAGAATAACAGTTAAACATGACATCCCCACATAGCTATGCCATAAGAAAGAAATAACCAGTACATTAATCAGTAGAGACATATAGTAAGATAATATGCCTATTAAAGCAGGTATGTATCTATTCATGCTGGAGTTAATTGGTTAGTCAGTTGAGTGCGACATTAGTACGTTAGGGGGGAGATGGGTTTCGGGTCATCTTAACTTTTGAAATTCCTGACACTTTATGTGTGTTGGGGGGGGGGGGGGGGTGATCATACATACATATATCACACACACACATATTTATATTTTACATTGTGGGGACCAAATGTCCCCATAATCTGATAAAGACCAGTTGTTTTGACATTGTGGGGACCACCTTTTCGGCTAGATCATTCCACCAAAGAGAGACTGGGCTCAGAAACAGACTTATCTCTGACCTTTAAAGAACCAAACAGCAATAGATACAGATGCCACAGATCGCGGGTTAATGAGGCTCTGTAGAACAGAGCCACACATCTCAGTCCAGAAAGCTGACACCGGAGTTATGAACTTGATCTGGGCGTCAACTGTTACCCAGTCAAGAAAGATCAGGAAAAGACACAGGAAGTTGGTCAAAGATCATGCAACACCATTCTGCAGTGGTGTGATGGTGCATCTGGCTTTGAGGCAGCTATGGTTATCCAGATGATGGATTACAGCCAGTTAATTCTCTGTATGTATTGGGTATGCCCATCATGAAACGTAACACTTAACCGGGATACATTAGCTGCTCCTACTCAATTGAACACCAAGGTTTGGAATCACTTTATAAACCTACCCCCTTTTTGCATTTTTTTGCTTGTTTAGCAATTGGAACTGAAGGTGATCTCTGTCCTTACAGAGGCTTCTGAGGACCTTTCTGAGGATAAGGAGCGCACGTGTGACTCCCTACTCATGTGCATCGTCACCGTGCTGAGCCATGGACTGCGGAGTGGGGGAGGAGTTGGGGACGTCCTACGCAAGCCTTCCAAAGAGGTATATCAGTGGACAGGACAGAACTGGAGCAAGTTAGTGACTATTTTAATGTCAAGGCAGTTTGACCCACTCAGGAAAAAGTTATTGCACATTCATTTTATAATTCACTTGAACTTTTAAGGTGGTCACAGCAAAAGTGAACATAGTGCATACTGAGGTATGGAAGCTGTTCATGAGCACATATAACAGCATTTAGAACAGCACCTGCAGTGGTATGTTAAAGTAGGTTCAGGAAAACCCAAACTAACTAAAATAGCCTTCAGGTTTAAATACTGACTGTGACTATGACTGCTTGTCCTTAAACTGACTGTAATAGTGCTTCTCATAAACAAAAGTTTGAACCTGCAGATTTAATTGTCTACAAGTCAATCTTGTCCATGTTGAAATGATGATAATTATTTAAATGCGTATGTTTTCATTTTGGAAAGATTTGTTTATTTTTATTTTTTTTAGGGGAAGGTGAGGAAGGGAAGTCTATAGTTCGGTAATTGTGGATCCAAGTTTGGCTTTAATAGTGCCTGACTACTGCTATTTTAGAAATGTTATGAACAAAGCTTTATAATAGGGTGTGTTAATAATTTGATGGATGGACTCTGTAAGGAGTGCTCAACTTTCAGCACCTGGGTAAGCTTGCCTTCCAGTGGGCAGGTTTTGTTTTTATAATATTTGTTTTAATTCACCTTCATTATGTTGCAAAAAAAAAGATGAGGAAATTATACAGTATATACACATATTTTGAGTTAAGCATTTCCTTATAATTGTGGATTGACTCTGAAGTCTTATCAGTTTCTGTTAAAGATGTCCATGCAGTCATTAATCTTAAGTCTGAATCTTATCTGTAGTGTTAAGATTTAAAAGGAAGTAAGGGTTGTTGCTTTGTGTTTGTAACGAGAACAAGTATTTTAAGAATGAGCATTTAACAATAGTGTTATTCAGTAATTTTGACTTGTGTAATGGGAAAACAAGATGCTGAAATCCTCTTAGTTGAACATCATAATTTAGTCTAGTGATGTTTGTTATTTTCAGTTACTTTACTTATGTTCAGTTATTTTTATTCTATACCCCGCCTGTTAGGATAGACACCACCTCTTATAAATGCCATGGAAATGCTAATAATCATCCCTGTGAATTCTATGCTTTTGGAAGAACACCAACTCTTAATAGATTGGCAGTGTAGCCTGCTTTCCATCCATTTTCCTTTCTTGTTTATATATGGTATGTAAGCCAGAAGTCTATACCAGGGAGCACAGGATACAAGGAATGGGACTCCATGGAGAGGATTGCTGAGCTAGCACACTATAGGCAGATGGAGATACCAATTCACCTAACTGCATGTTTTTCCACCGTGGTTGTGTGCTAGAGAGCCTGATTAAAGCCTGTACTAACACAGGGAGAGACTGCAAACTCCCATCACACAGTCAGAGCGAATTCACAACCTTGGAGATAGGAGGCTATGAGTCACTGTGTCTCCCTAGCCTGCCTTAGGGTTTTATATACATCATCATGGACTTCATTTTTAATGCTTTAATTTGTTGATCTTTATATTATGACTGCGAGGACAACCAAGATTTCATTGGTAGGAAACGGTTACATTTTGCATGAAATTGTATTGCTCTGGCTTGCGGGAGACATTTTACAGAAATCACTGAATTTCAGTCCTTAGGAATCCTGACCTTTCTAGTTGTCCAGTCTTTGTTGACTGATGCTATAGAATACCACAGAATGCACAAAACAGACATGCTCTTAATGGAAGACATAAGAAGTCATGGACAGTAGAAGCTGGAAATCATTCTGTATGATAATCGTATAACTTCAAAGTATAACTGGTATAACAAAGTATAACTATAAATACTAGGGTAATTCTCTGAAATGTGTTTCGTGTATACAGTGGTACCTTTGTTTGCGAGCATAATTCGCATTTTCTTTTTGTGCAAGTTTAACAAGGAACCTATCCAATGACAGCTACTTTTGCTTCCTTTTCAATTTTGCAGAAATGTGGACGTTGCATTATTGTTAAACAGAGTCTTCGCTCGCACTACTATGCCCATATTCAGGTGGTGCCTTTCTACTAAATTTTGACTATACGAGTGAGGCACGCCGACTAAGCTTTGGAAACGATTACCCACAATCCCGCAGCGAGAGAGAGAGGGAAGAACCATCAGCTTAGTTGTGATTACGTGACGCTAGGCAGACAAAGCATATATGTAATATTCGCTCGTTTATCAAGTTAAAATTTATTTAAAAATTTTGCTCATCTAGCAAAACACTCGCAGACCAAGTTAATCATAATCTAAGATTTTACTACACCTTTATAAATTATTTGACAAGTCGAGTGCACAAACAGGTGAGTCACACAGTCTTGTTTTAGATCTTCTACTGGGTCTTCTGACACAATATCTAAGTACAATAATTAGGGGAAAGGCTGTTGTTAATTTATTCTGGATATTTGGAGTAGCAATACTCCAAAAAGAAGGATAATCTAGAGACAACAATGAGCATGACTGTGTAGCACAGCGAGTGTGAGGAGTGGAGTAGCAGTACTCCAAAAAGAAGCTCTATTCCTGTAGTTACAAAATCTTTTTCCATGAATCAGGTCCAGTGTCCAAACCAACTCCTCCAGCAAAAGTCATATTTGTAACAATTAATTGTACGAAAGTGAATTATGAAATAGCAGTGCTGTCACTGCTGACACCTTTTTTATATAAAGATGCTTCATCTGAGCCTGTAGTTAAGATACTTATTAATGTAATTAAAGAGTTTATTTGTGAAGGTATGTTCATTGATGTCTGTGATGGGTTGGCGCCCTATTCTAGGTTACTACCTACCTTCTGCCTGCAGCTTCCAGGATAGGCTCCACATGCCTGCCACCCTGCATGGGTCAAGCGGGACGATGGATGGATAGATGGATATTTTTATTTCTTCCAGTTCTCTATTTTAACCAAGCGATTAATTTAATCTAAAACTATCATCGTACTAGACAAGATTAGCAGAAAGAATGGCAAAAGACTCATGAATGAAGTCTGTAACATGCAACATTTTGTTGGTACAGGAGCCCCTGTTTGCTGCAAGGGTGATCTATGACCTCCTGTTCTTCTTCATGGTTATCATCATTGTCCTTAATCTAATCTTTGGAGTCATCATCGACACCTTCGCTGACCTCAGGAGCGAGAAGCAGAAGAAGGAGGAGGTCCTCAAGACAACCTGTTTCATTTGCGGTGAGTGTTGTTTCATATGGATCAAATTCTCTCAAAGTTGGGATTGGCATTGATGTCATCTACAAAGCAAAACTTGTTTTGCTCTCAGAGTCAGTTCTCAACTTATGAGCACCAGTCTGCTTTTTCAGAAAGCCCCCATATCATTAAATGGCCCCATAGCGCCAGGGCCAGTGGTGTCTTTTTGCCATGGTACCATCCTCATTCCAGTTTATGACCATTCAGTTCACAGCCCCTTTATCCATATCCACAGACACTCCTCTGTTTGAGTATAAATTCCCTCTTTCTCTGGCTTTACTCTGTTGACTTCCATGGCTCTGAGGGCATCTGTAAGCCCTTGTAGCCTCGCCTCTCTCTTCCTCTGAGGCCTGTTGGTCCTGATTGTCCGTGTGGGCTTTCTGGAGTGCAGTACTTATCCTCTTATCTCACCAAGGTGTTGATTAATTATGAGGTCTGAGATGGTAGACATGAAATCTCCTGGAATATTTATTTCTGAAGTGTACAGGACATTTTCATTTACCAGTTTATACTCTGGTATACCACTGGTGATTATGGGAGACTAAAGTTCATCTTGGGATAGACCAGCAGTCCTTCTTTTGGACCCTCCAACATTAAACCCAGCACTACCAGCTACTCATTTTATTTTGAAAAGGCATAATTTATTCCATGCCTGCTTTACGTGGGCGTTCTATATGCCTGCGGATGAACATTATTAAATGTCTAGCTGTCAAGGAAGAGGCAGCAGTTACAACACTGTGAGTGAGCTGGCTAGACTAATACTTTCCACTAAAATCCTAGACTATGAATTTGACTCCAAATCAATTAAAATGAAAACAATAACGTACATGTCAAATCTGCTATGTTGCTTCACATTACCTAAATGCTGATGTACATGCTTTTCTTGCTTTCTAGTAGAACATTTACCACTGTCCTCAAAAAGAAAAGTCTGGATTTACAACACGTTAAGAAAATATTTGATAGTTTGTACGGTAACTGCTCTGATCTTGTGCTTGTTGGTTTGCTTTCGCAGGACTGGAAAGGGATAAGTTTGACAATAAGACAGTGACATTCGAGGAGCACATAAAAGAGGAGCACAACATGTGGCACTACCTCTACTTCATTGTTCTTGTGAAGGTCAAGGACTCTACAGAGTACACAGGGCCTGAGAGCTATGTGGCTGAGATGATCAAGGTAGGAAGGTCTGTGGGCTGCTGGGGAGGATCTCATACCTAATCGCCATGACATCGTTTAAGATGAAATGCATATGAGGCAAGGTGATTTTTGTGTCTTCTGTCCAAACTTGAAATGACATCATGATGTTTTACTACTTTAGCACACTAATTTTTCGCATCAGTCAGTGGGAGACTGTGACTTTCTGTGGTCCAAAATCAATTGATTGGATGGGATGGAGGAGGGGTTGCCCTTTAACCATCCCTCGGCTTCCTGACCAGCTCTTTGCAGTACCTTATGTCTTACTCCATGTTGAAATAACACCATTTAAAAAAAATGTCCTTCCACCCACTCTCCCTCTCTCTGTCCTCTTCATCAGACTTATTACCAAACTGTACTTCACTTGATCTGTTTTGCTTGCTGTGTTACAAAGATGGAAACTGAATGACCCTTAGAATAGATATTTGCTGGGGGAGTCAGCAGGAACACTGCAAGTTTCGTTTTACTTTGTTTGAATTAACTAAAAATTTTGTCCGATAGCTGAGAGTCAGCTGGATATCAGTCCTACTGTGACGATAATAAGGAGTCTAAAACAGCCAGTTAATTGTTTCGGTATTGTAGGTGCAGTTTGCTTATTTAGATGCGCAGCAACCTGTCTACATCTCATTTTCTAGCTGCAAAACCACATAACATCCTGTCTTGGTTGCTCTTTGTGGTTTTAGAGTTAAAAAAAAAAAGATACTTCATTTCTAATTAATTAGTACAAGGTTGAATCGCAGGTTGGGCAGCTTACTGACAATGTCGATAATCATAGCTCACTTCACTGGTTGATTCACCAGTGGTCTAATCAGAATTTTTTTTTTTTTTTAACTTTAGGGAAAATTTCAGACTTTAAGCATGGATTTCTTTTAATGACTGTTTGTCCTTCACACAGAAGTTTATTCCATGTTAGTCTCAGCCACGTTTACTCGCTGAGTTTAGATAACAGAGCCCCGTATTAACAATGTGGTTGCTATGGGCACAAGCTCTTCTGAAATTATTCATTTGTGCCATACCTTATTAGGTGTGTCACAGCTTGATAAAATGCAAAAATTACCAGGTGGTGTGGGTGTTTGGGTGAAGTAGCCTTGAGAATTAACACTGGATGTGATGAGCCTTGAGCAGAGGAGGAGGAGAGTGTAGCGGCCGGGGGAGCAAGCAATGGCAAAGGGCCTGGTGACACAGGATCTGCGAGGGGAAGCGTTCGAGATGCAAAACGCCATTGCCCCAATGTGGTCTGACAGCTGGGGTGTGTGATGCGCGGGTGCGGCAGAGGGGGATAAATATGGGCCCAGCTCCTTCACGCTCTTACGAAGCAGAGCTCATGCAACACCCTCAATTTGCTTTTCTCAGAATGAGTGTGAGTCTGCGTGCTTCCCCTACACATATGACTAAGCCTGGATGTGGCTTCGCTCAGGGGCTGCTTTCCGAGTGTCTGAGATTACAAACGTGCGTCGGCGGGACTTTTCCAGCGCAGTCCCTGAGCTGGTGTGCGGCTGCCACCGCTTCCTTTCCTGCGGTTTCTGCAGATTCCCTGTGGAGCAGGTGTGCATGCGTGTGCGTGTGAGGTGTCTGAGTACCTGCGGATCCTTTGTGTGCGTGCGTGCGTGCGTGTTTGGGTTGACGGAACCATGGATGTCCTGCCTTCACGCCGCTTAGTGCTGCTGGCGGGCATGTTGACAATGCAGAGTGGTGTGCAGCTGAGGAGAATGCGATGCATTGAGTGCACAAAGCTGCCCTGTGTTTGCTGGCTGAATCCCAACATTCCCTCACAGTGTTTTTGTCTACGTGACAATGGTGAATTTCAACTTTTTTTTAAGGGTTACCTAATGACGATTAGGAAAAGCTGTGTCACTCTGTCCACTGTGTTGCAGTGTTTAGAACTGCATTTCCTATCAGTGCCCTTTGGCAACAATGCTGGGAATTGTGAAAAGTACATCACTCGGTTGTCACCTGCTTTCCTGGACAATCTATGTGGTAGTGAAAAAAGATCATCCGAGAGTGACACCAAGACCGATGCAGACAAAAGACTTTAGTGGTCATGTCATCCAGGTGTTTCCAAATGCCCCTACCAATGTGTGGTTCTGGTGTACATGGTGTTCTGAAGATTTTTATTTTCATCTATGAATGAATTATGATTTGAATGACTTGAAGACATAATTTGTGAATAAAATTACATGGTTCTAATGCAGTGTTTCCCAAGTCCTTGGGGAACCCCGGACAGTCCTCGTTTTTGCTTCCTCTCAGCTCCCAGCGCACCTGTACCAGGTATACGGTGTTCCTGATTGGCTGGGAGCTAAGAGGGAGCAAAAACATGGACTATACCGGGGTTCCCCAAGGACTGGGTTGGGAAATACTGCTGTACTGGGTTCTTAAAAATGTGTAAGAAGTACACTCTCTGCCTTATTGAAAACTAAATGTATTTAAACTTCAAGGTTCTAGCATGTGCCCAGTATTCCAGCCAGTGTGATATGCGACTGAGCCTGGTTCTTCCACTCTCTCCATTTCAGGAGCACAATCTAGACTGGTTCCCTCGGATGCGGGCTATGTCCCTTGTGAGCAGTGATGCGGAAGGGGAGCAAAATGAGATCCGCAACTTACAGGAGAAGCTGGAGTCTACCATGAAGCTTGTATCTAACCTGTCTAGCCAACTAACCGAACTCAAGGAACAGGTACAGATGGCTTGACGGTGGCATGGTGCAAGAGATTCTGGGTTTTTACTGCTTCAGTGGGAGAATATGAAGCCAGAGGGCTTGCTGTGTGTCAGCAGCATCAAAATTTAAACCTGACTGACACTGGAATTTTTTACTCACAATGTTCCCCATTGCATTGACCTAGAGTGAATCAGCTATTAGTCAAAAAAAATAGAACCACATTAATTTCTTATACAAATGATAATGCAGAAACAAATTATTTGCAACAGAGGGGAAAAAATGTATAGTTCGGAGAAACTACTCACCAACCCGGAAGGAACAGTACTCAAAAGATCAAATTTGCCAATCTTGCGGAAGATTAATATATTAATAAGAGCTGTCTCAACTTCAGGATGTGCAAAGATCACCCTGTGTTTCCAAGGTGGCCATGATTGATTGTCGACTTCTTCAAGAGTTCATTATGACAGTGACATGCTTTTACTGTTAGGCATGCTGTCGCCACGTGGACATATGCCACAGTGCAAAAATGGGGCAAGAGCAAGCAAATCGCTTCACAAACGGCTCCTAAAAACAAGACCTCCATCTGTTATATCATTCTAAACCCAATTTCTAAATCTGCTTTACTGTGTTACCAATAACCAGGCCTGAATTTCCACCTCCACCCCCCAGAGTTCTGTCTATATCCCTCTTATCGTCTCCACCCATCTTACATTCTGATCGCTTGGACAATGTGTGTTATTAGATGTCAGAAACATCTGATATCAGCACCCATTTCTCAGGTCTCTACTAATTTCTATAAAAGGACAGTTGAACAGTCCTGTGTGTGTCTGTTTGTATTTCTTTACATTTTAACTTTGCTATTGTGTGGCTTTAAAACTCCAGTGCCTGGAAATTTTACCAAATATTTTTTTTTGTAAATAGATTTTTAATATGCTAGTGGCCAAAATTGTGGAACACCTAGCATTTTTTGCATTATGCTTTAAAAATTACTGTGCAAATATTGACAAAGAATGTTACAAATTTCATGCATTGAATGATTAAATAAGTAACTGGAGCAACAGTTAAATAAAGTTCTATAATCTCTAAAAATTGGAAGTGTTTCCACAATTTTGGCCACTAGTGCAAATTGCTTCCTACCTGAGTGGATGTTGGTACGCTTTCCTGCATAAAGAGTAAGAAGATGGATAGATGATACAATACATAGTTTTTTCCCCACATACATGTTCAGTATTTGTATTTTGTGTATTTTTAACATTTAAATAACAAAGTAAAACACTAATCTTGTTATAAGGACCAGCTAAAGTTTTCCCATTTACTGGCATTGACACTGGCCATACTGGGGCAGGATATCGGCTTTTTCTCTCCCCTCTGTCGCCTCAGAGGCTCAGACACAGGACAAGTGGCTTTTCTTGCAGTCGGCATCAATGCCAGGGTGAAAGAGCCCCCAGCGAACAGCCCCCATTGGGTTTGCGGAGCTGTCTGACAGCAGCACCCGTCAGTGGCGCACGCGGTCGTGTTACGCCGGAAATGACTGCTGTGTTCTGTGAAAAGGATGTGTGAAATAAAACGGCAAGCCTCATGTCCTGTCAATTTTTTCCAGATGACTGAGCAACGGAAGCAAAAGCAGCGCATCGGGCTGCTGGGCCACCCGCCGAACATGAACGTGAACCCCCAGCAGCCAGCGTGAGGGCGTAGCTCCGCCTCGGGCCGAGCTGTTAGCTGTGCAGACGTCACACCTTCCTGCTGCATTCTGAATGTGCGGCCGACATGCCAGGGCTATGAGGCCCAAGCAGAAACATCTAGCGATTTACAGGTTAAGGTGTTTCAGGTGACTTAATGGTACCTACCTGTGTAAACCGCCATTTAACTTGTCTCTGTCCTGTTTAGATTGTTGCCAGTCTGTTTTTAAACAAAGTGGTTGGGTTTCAGTGACGTGGCCTTTACTGGGTGAACTTGAAATGCCGCAAAACCATACAGGACAAAGACCAACTGAATGGGACACTGAACATGAAGTATCGATGTATGAATGAAACCATTTTTTGCCAGAGGGGAGAACAGTATTTAATGTCTTATTTTTGTATGTGCAATATGGGTACTGTAATATGCAGCCACATTGATGTATAATATTTGTGTCTAAAAAAAGAAAGGTAAAATACTCATTTTCTGGGTCCTTCTTACTTAATGATCCTGAACTAAAGGATGAGGTTGTTTCACTCAGAGTGCTGTTGGTACATCTCTTCCCTTATAAGGAACATTAACCTCACTGGCTTTGCATGAATGGACCTAGCTGGTTATTTATATATCATCTCTCTTCAGGGCAACATGAAGTGAGACCTAAACGTTTATGAAATTTCACAAGTGCTTTGTTCATTTGTATATGGTCTCAGAGCAATACATGGAATCTTCTATTTTTTCTGGAGAAAAAAAGATCTTACATGTTTGTCATTCCTCTATATTTATTATGAACCTATTTTATGGCACATGGTGTGAGTAATATTTTTTAGGACAGTAGCAGTAAGATCACCAAATTTCCACATTTTCCCACGAATTTCCACAGAAAGCTGCAGGATTTGGAGTTCCTTTAGTCTCCAGTTTAGCTTCCCCAGAGTCACGTATCGTCGTCATTCCTCTGTGAGGTCTGTGACCTTCTGACTGCTGTCAGTCATTGTATCTCTCCTTTCCAGAGTTGTAGCTTAGCACTGGTACACTACCTGTAAAGTCACCTGAGGGCCATATAATGTAGATGGGAGTTCAGGTACGATTAAGTTTTCCTTTTAAAAACAGCCTGTGTCAAGATTTGTACTAAGGGCCATTTTTAATAATGGGCATCAAGCCAAATAGAAATATTCTGAGTAATAATATAAATTATTTGAATCTTGTTAGGGCTGTATATTCATTTAATAAAATATATTTAATAAAGCGTGTGTCTTTCACCATCCTTAACTGTTTTTTGTGACTTATTTTGAAGTGGGTAGTTCAACTTGGAACAGAATTGCAGTATCTTTGACTGTTTAACCAACAGCAGGTTTATCAGTTTAATTATCAAATGCAAAGTATTGTGAATTGTTTGTAATCAGAAAATCTGTCTGTAACAAGAAGCAATAGTGAACCAAAAAAATAATCTGTTTATGCATGTGCCTGTTTGTTACTATCAGCCAGTGTAACATAATTGGAACAAATGGAATTTGATCTTTTGTACATTTTACGTACAAATGTAAATTGGCATTTTAATATGAAAGGAATCCGAAATTGCTTGCAAATTGACTTTTTAAACCTCTGGCAGCTAAAATGCAGAATTTGGAGCTAAATGAGTCACTGAATATTCAGTATGCTATCCCACTGAAATCATTACTTATCTGTTCACACCTGTATTGTGTGGCGGCCTCCGCCGTTTCTAATCACATATAAAAGTCTTGGAATCAGCTGCTGAGCAGGTTGGACCAGACCTCTTTCTAGGGGCACAGACTGCAGCCCAATCCAGCTAGGAGATGTAATTCCTCATGGGTGTCCTGGGTCTTCTGTGGGGCCCCCACCCTGTGTGACGTGCCAGGAACAGCTCCTCTACATGCCGTTTAAGTGGAATCCTTTCGGTAATCATTCCAGCCGGCTCCTCTCGATCCAAAGGAGCAGCGGGTCTATTTCAAGATCTCTGAACTGATGAACCTCCAAGGATTATGACTATAGTGTGCTGGAGCAATTTGTCTGTCTTAAGGATACACAGTCAACTCATCTGGAGCATGAGCTCAGTGAATAGGGCTGTAGACATTGACCTGGCAAATTAAGACAAAAAAAAAACCCAAATGAATAGTACCAAGAAGAAAAAGCGTACGCTGCTCAGAAAGAAAGGATGTGAGGGCAAAACCCTGGAGGTAGTGTTTGCAGGCATGTGTCTGTTGGCCAGGCTATCTGTGTAACGCAGCTGCGCTCAGCCTGAAATGGCTACATGGAGCCATCTTATGGGCTCAAAACCAGCAAAATGATAGGTAGTGGTCAGTTGGAGTGCCACTGGGTGGCAGGCTCGAGCACGAAGGATGCAGAACACCAGACCAATGAATTTACTGGCAATGAATTTATTGTTGCCAAGTATAAAACGGGATGCATTTCATAGGACTTCGCACACAGTACTCCAAGAAGTAAACAGACAAGTGCAACTGTCTAGACTACAACACCAGATGAGTGTAAACCATTGAAGTGTAGGAATTTCCAGTGACTTTATGGGAGGCTTGGAGACTGGTGGGTGTGATTAGTCAAAATTAAACTGAATGACTGACCTCTCACCTGGTCCATGAGCCCAAGCTATAGAGAAATTCATATGAAGCAGGTTCTTCTGTTACAAAAAAAGACAAAAAAACCTGCCCATGGATTACTGCTTCAGGTGTCTGTAAAACCCGGCCCAGTCGGGGATGGAGGCCCTCACCATGAGCAATTTTAGCTTCCAAGGAAACGTAAAAGCTGCCCATTATTAAGATGAGAAGAAAATAATATATTTCTCACAGTTTTGTAAATCTAGGGCGGCTTGTTCTTTATGTTTTCATAAATGGTTCATTGTGCTACAGAAGGATGGATGCAATGCAGAGCAGAAGGGAGCTTCATCGCTACGGGTGACCGTGGAGAAATGAGTTTGGTTAGACAGATCTGCCGCAAATCAGTCACACTGCATGTTAATGTTACATTCCAATGTCTGTCCTAAATTTTTAATTCAGTTGATTTTTCTGAGTTCATCTGTCCCCTATGGGCAGAAAGCCAACAATATTACTTTTCAGACTAATACAAATCATTGTTCATATAAGAGAACAACTGTGACTGCTCACCTTATATGGAATAGGACGGGACCAGTAGATGGACCAGCACTGTATTACAGCCTCAGGGTGACTGTCTGATGTCGTGCATAAACTGCTTGACTTGGGTCACCTGTCACCCTTGGCTTCAAAGCTTGAGGAAGGAAGGAACAGCATTTAAAAAGCCAGACACGCAGGCGGTGTTACCTCAGAACCCCCTCTGAAATCCCCTGGTGTCTGCTGACACCGGAATGAAACCTCTTGGTGTGTCTGTGATGTGAAACGACAGCAGGGAACTGTGACTCTCGAGTACACTACCGGTGCCAGGCCTGCAGCTGCACAGGAAGATGATGATGATGTAAGAAGATGGCCCAGTCAAATGAGGATTGCGTTTGTGTTGGCATATAATTCTGCAAAACTGTATATCTTGGCGGATACCGTGGCTAACAATCTACAAATTACAAATGTATCGATTGTGACTGCGAGTGAGTCTTGAAGCATAATGTGTTCTGCATTGACTCTTACCTGCAGTTGACTCTCATACATAATAGCGTCACCTAGCATATAACATGAAAAGAGAGACCGAAAACATATTTTCTGTCCTGTTCACAGAAGTAAAATAAGCAAGGGGATGAATCAAACTAGTCTATTTTACATGCAGGTGGAGCATTTAACTGCCTGACCCTGGATAGCCTTAATGCAATCTACTTTTTCATCACTGGTGTCTATCCCCTGCATTGATTGGCACAAGTAACTTGGTCCTGTGTCCTGAAAATAGCCATCTTTGAATTGATATATTTCCATACCATACACATCTCACACATGCATAGCAACACACACAGCTTATACTCCCCCCCCCCCCCCCCATATATTCAGATGAGTTCCAGTTCAAATACTTATTCATTATAGTTATGTATCATTAGTAAAACACTAGCACAGTCGTTACTTAGATGTGGAGCATTTGGCTCACTAAAGGTGCTGAGCATGACTTTAAATCTACTATCAGTTAGAGGTACAACAGTCATCTCAAATCAGGCAAGTTTGTGCCCCAAGTTGCAACCTGGTATATTACCTAGCCTTCATTTCAAAATCTTACAATTTGGTCTTGGCTTCCCTGCTTTTGGTAACTTAAAAAAGACTACAATATGTGACGTGTTTTTCCAATACACTAAAGCAGGGTTGGCCAATCTTATCCGCATAGGGCCAGTGTGTATGCAGGTTTTTGGGATAACCTGTAGGTCAGCTGTTCATACCCAGGTGTGAGGACTCTTTAGCCAATTAGTCTTCTAATTATGGACTGGCAACACCCCTGCCCTATAGAACTGGTGTAACAAAATCATTAACAATAAAACGTTATGTTCAAAACCATAACATAATCGTCGTCATCTCCCCCAAATAAATTTTTAAAGTCTGTGTTGCACAAACATTCTCAGTTTTATAAGTTAGACTACACAATAACATTTGTGTAATTTGCGTCCGCATTACCTCAGACTGCACAGTTCATGTCCTACGCTGCTTAGCAAACGTTCTGCGCAGAATTCTACACTTAATTGTAATCTAATTTTAAACTTAAAAATTGCATGAGTATGCATGTTAAAATAAATATTAAAATTCCATTCATCAAATAGATTTTCACCAAGTTTTACTTATTACCACCGGGAATCCTGTATAGTATCAAAATTGAATTAACTAAGTATGAACAGAAGTCTAGGCTAATTATGACTACAGATAGTTCCTACCGAAAATCATGCAACTGCAAACAGAAAGGTATGCTAGCAAGTAATTATTTACGCCCCATGTGCGTTTTCCTGTGGCAATGATGGTGAATGATTAAAATGGACGGCTTAGTTTTCCAGTCCACCAGTCGGTCGCATTGCTTTCTCTCACTTTTCAGTCACTCACAGGATTACTTAAATAAATAATACATTTAGCATTGTCAGTGCAATGCAAAACAGTGCATTTCGCTGATGTCGTTCTCCCGTTTACTGCTTTTTACGATGAGACTTATTTTTCTGCTACATGTCAGATTATCAAATAGTTAATATATCTGAATAATACTCAAAAGATTCACCTTCGGTTCAATCGTTGGGTAATATATTTATCTGGTCTAATATGAGTATCACGGATAAAATCTAGTTACCGGCTATCTGAACATTTGCAGTCATCACACCGGCTTGGCTAACCCGTGACATCCCGCGCCGCTTCCGCGCGCCCCATTGGCTGCTCCGCTTCGGACTGGCAGCTGACGCGATCCACGCGCAGGCACGTTATTCGGAAGCTGCGGCCGCGCGAGCATGAACGGGTGGCGCAGCTCCGGCAGCCCGGCTGCGCAGAGGCGTGGGGACCATGAGGAGATCAACGTGACCAGCGGCGCCCGTCTATGCCACGGTCCGCCACGGGCGCCCTGCCAGGCGTGTGCACGTGGGCAGACGGGTGCACGTGGGCAGACGGGTGCGCGGACTGCCAGTGTAATACCGTTGTGGTTACGCGTGTCCTACCGAAGCGGCGGACTGCGGCCAGTCCGCAGGGATCGATTTTTTCCATGGCATCTCTTAGGAGGTGGCAGAAGAAAAAACGACGTGCCTCAGATACAAATGATGTTTGCATTTCGCACAATATTTTGTGTATTCCATTTCAGTAAACACTAGCTAGAAACATTTACAGCTGTGATACTGCTTGCAAACCATATGTGGCTGAAGTAAATCAAATAATGTAAGATTTCCCCTTGCTAACCGAATCGAAACACTGAAATATAATAAAGGCACAATATTTTTCTCATAGCCGTTCAGTTTGCGGAGGCTTACTCGGCTTTTCCTATCAAACGCCGAATAGTTGACATTTATTTAGTTTTTCTTTCACATAAAGAATAAAGAAAATGCCATATGCACTATATATAAAACTGGAAATTACCTGCGCTAAATATTCCATCACCAGTTTTCTGGTTTTGATTGAAGCGTATCATCAAGCATTTTATTACTTTTGATATGAATTAGTTGATAAGCGTAACGTTAAAATAATTTGTAGCCTAATACGAGACAGTAAGCAGTCGATTGTGCTTCCTCAAGAATAATTTCAACACTCAGCTCAGTAATTTATTTGAGGATAATGAACTTGGCTAAGCAGAATCATGGTCAGACTGCATATCACTTATATGACTGCAAAACTCCCTAAATTAATACACAGTAGAGAAAGCTTGAAACTGCGGACGATCTAGAAACCCGATAATTCCCAAGTAGACGTAACTAGTCCAATAACTACCAGCTCTCTCCAGATTGTATCACATAAGCTGCATATGATTTTGTTTTAACAACTGATAATGTCGTCCAGTTTCCGAATTTCAATATTTTTAACCAACATATTTGTTGTAAAACGCGTTTTATTTGTGAATTACGCCGGATCTATGTCATCAAAGAGATAAAAGTCTGTAGATTCGTATTTCTCAAAATATAAGTCAATACAATAAACCGCATGTATTACTTTGTACGATACGTTTTCGTGGGTAAGAGCCAAAATTCTGCCTTCAAACTCGATCGTCTTCCTCGTTTCCAGTTATTTTTATTTCGTAAATGATTGTTTATGACACTTTAAAATCTTTAAAGGAGATTTTGTAGCAAACCAAGCGCACCGATTTGTACTATGTACTGGAAGCTCCCCCTCCCCCGTCCCTCCCCCTTTTCCGTAAGACTCTAAACATGGTCTCTCGCACGTTTCAGATGGCCTCGAGCAGTTTGCGGCTGGCAGTTTAGGTGGAGCATGGTGGTACACGGGACTGAAGCCGCCCGTCTGACACGGAAAAGCCGCTTTCTCGTGCACGCGCCCCGACCAGCCAGGGAGACGGGGCCGCGCTCCTTTGATCTGAACGCGCCGCCCGACACGTGAGGCTCATGTGACGGAGGCAGGTCAGTCCGCGCGCAGTCACAGGGTTTATTTAACACGTAGCTCAGTCCCCCCACTCTGCCACATTTAACCAAACCCGCAGTTCAGAGGCTGACACTCACTTCATTTGGATCTCGGCTTGACAACATCTTGCTTTGTCCTGCACTTGGACAGAATAAATATATATATTAATAAGGACGTGATGAATGCAGAAAGTGAAATCCTCAGTGCAGGCTATTTACCTTACATTTCATAAACTGTGGGTAAATGCCGACCGCGATGTACATTTAAAGCAGACAAGCAAGCAAGAAGTACATTTTCCGAATTTTGATTGAACCACTGAGAAGAATTTTCTACCCGTTTCTTTATCTGGAGAAATAAAAGAAAGAAAATGGAGAGGATTACAAGTGCGCAGCCACCTCCTTGTATGGTAAAACACCCGTCGCTGGAGATCCCTGACATACAGGGGTAAGTTTAAAACATTATCAGCGATAAAATCCCTTATAAAATACAACTGCAGGCTAAATTCATGCGACTCGCAAACTTTTTGCTTAATTAAATATCTGTTAAATGTTCTTGGGAGCCAGTCCAGTTTAATTTTAATGTCATTTATGTTAATGGTTTTTCATTCTCTGTATTCTGTAGGATGGATTATCCAATGTATGTGTACAAATCTCGAAGGGGGATAAAACGCGGAGAGGATAGTAAGGTATGTAATTTCTTGTAGATTAAATATATTACGATTAATGTATGTAGCGTGTTTTTTCTGGGTTGTAAAATTGTACAGTCAAAAACTAATTTTAAAAATATTTATGTTCATGGTTACGTTGGTGCATTATGTAATTTTTGTAATTTTGTTTTTGATAAAACATTTATCTTCGAACATATGTCATATTAGTTGATTGGATAATATAATTAATTTGTTCGTTTACTCGGTAGGAAACGTACAAGCTGCCCCATCGACTTATTGAGAAGAAAAGGCGTGACAGGATAAATGAATGCATTGCCCAACTGAAGGATTTATTACCAGAGCACCTTAAACTTACAGTAAGTTTGCATTTGGAATAATGTCAAAATTGTTCCGCTGACAAACGTAATCTGATGCGCCATCTGGTGGCTATTATATTGATAGCCCCACTATTTAGTCAGAGTGCTATTTTTGTGATTCATCTGAGATATACTTCATTAGAATTAGCAGTAAAATACTAAGGCATGTTTTATAAAAGTATGAATTTAAATAATTACAGACTTATTTTAAAGTTATTTGGTAATGCCTGGGTAGTATGTGTTTAGTACAGTATAATTAAAGGAGCGCAACTTTTTTTAAAGTTTGTCACATAATTATTAGTGTTGTTTTTCTATAATTGTTGTTGTAGATGGAAAAGTATGCCTCAGAAAATATTTTACATGACTATATGTCAGTGTTTGATGGAGGCGTTTTGTGTTTTAGACTCTGGGGCACTTGGAGAAAGCTGTTGTTTTGGAGCTGACACTAAAGCATGTCAAAGCCCTAACTGGCCTCCTGGAGCAGCAGCAACAGAAGATCGTTGCCCTGCAAAACGGCATGCAAATCGGTGAGAAGACCATTCACCCTCCTTAACCCAAGATATTTTCTTGCATCTTGCTTCAAAAATATTTAGCCATTTATATCTAGTAATTAATATAATATATATTATATATTGACATATGTTTTTTTTTTTATTTAAAAACGTTTTCTGGTTTTTGTTCTTTTTAATCATCTCTGTGTTTTCTTTTTTTTTTTTCATGCAGGTGAACAGTCCTCTCCCAGCACAGTGAACAGCGAGGAGATGTTTCGCTCTGGTTTCCACTTTTGTGCCAAGGAGATCCTACAATATCTGGCCAATCAGGAGGCTGGGAGGGAGGTGACATCTTCCCACCTGATCAGCCACCTGCAGAAGGTAGCGTCAGAGGTGCTGCAGAGTTCCCCCAGCCCCCACTCGGAAGAGCCCCCCCAGAAGGGGGCGGAGCACAGGCAGAATCCAACTGGGATGCCGCCAAAGGGCTCCGAGGGTCATGGACAGAATTGCGTTCCTGTCATCCAGAGGACTTACCCACAGGGCAGCGGCGAGCTGAGCGGCAGCGACACAGACACCGACAGCGGCTACGGGGGCGAGCTGGAGAAAACGGACTCTAAGACAGAGCGGCCCGGCTATTACACAAAGGACTGCCACCTGAAGTACACTCTGGCCGAACGGATGGCAGGCACCATTAAGCAGGAGATGGAAGAGCCCCAAGCTAAGCGGCTGAGGGCAGAGTCCTCCGAGGACGAGTCCCTCTCAAGCGGGGAGCTGATCGGCGTCCACAGCAGCTACATGGGCTTCTCTCCCCACCAGCCCCCTCTCTGCATGCCCTTCTACCTCATCCCACCCTCTGCTGCCGCGTATCTGCCCATGCTGGAGAAGTGCTGGTACCCCGGGGCCATGCCGGTCCTGTATCCCGGGCTCAGTGGCTCCCCAGAGAAACTACCGCAGTCGTTTGCGGTGTCTCCCCAGCTGGGGTCACCCATGACCCCACAATCTCCAATGGACTCCCCCGCCCTTCTGCAAGCGCTGAAGCAGGTCCCACCACTCAATATGGAAACCAAAGACTGAGGACTTTCCTGTAGCTTGTTACTGTTGTGTACTGATGCTTTTGAAAGCGATAAGGTCTGTGGGTAAGGCTGTTGGGAGGAGACGAAGTTGGAGACTCCCTCCTTCTCTTCCTCCTCCGTAACTAAGAGCAGCCCACCCCCCAGCCACTCTCCACTGACGAGCCTGCACCTTCTCACCTGATGCATATGGCATCACATTTCATTCAGCCGGGCACAGCCCTCATCTCCCCGACAAGGCAGGTAGAACAGAGGAGCGAGTACGCTGTACACTGTTAGGCAATTTCCATGGAGAGTCCGTAAAGTGGCTTCAAGTCTGAAAAGCCAAAAAAAAAAGAATCAGAATGCTCAGCTGCGAGCAGGATCCTCCTCTCTTTTCACTGAATGTCAGCTATAAGTCCTGAGTGAAATATGCGGGATGCCCTAAATCATCAGGACGAGTCCTTTGCACACATTTATTATACGCCTCAGTGGAATGTAAGACGAAATCCCTGTACGTGCTGCTTTGGTGGTTTCCGCTACGCATACTCCTGCTCCCCCTTTCAGCTGTGTGCTGCGCGGCCGGCAAACCCGGGACGGGCAGAGACCCCGTCCCTAATCGCGATAGCTGTCACGCCCTCCGGCGGTTTCCCTGGCAGCTGTAGAGAGCGTCTCCAAACCTGATGTGGCACCATTCTGACCAGCGCTGCAGACGGTCCTGTCGTGGGGCCCTTAGCAATGGCTCCGGGGTCCATGCACGCAAACGGGCAGTGAACTCCCGAGACACCATTATAGCCCCCTTCCTTATAACAACTTTGTTAATACTTCTTGTATATCTCTATTTTTGATACGTGTCGTAAAAGTTCTGTATTACTCACTAAGGGGTCTTAGACTGCTGTCTTCTGCACCAACAGGAACATGTACATAAGCGCTTAGGCGTGAGCTGCATCGGTAACAGTTGTTGATTTCTAGTCCAGTCAGGCCTGTTCTTTGTTCATGCTGTTGCCTTTTACCCGCGAAAGCTGATCAGTCAGTCGACGTCAGACCTTTATTAAATGTATTTGTAAATACTGGAGTCAAAAGTCGAGGAAGATAAGTGAATGTAACATTTTAAACTGAAGATTAGTTTTGTATAGGCAGAGGTACTTGAGATATATTTTGGGACCTATCAGAAGGTTGTTTGATGTACATATTTTATCTATAAATACTGAGATATGTTATATAAGCATATTAATAAAGTATTTTTTGTCCAACATTTGCTTGATTGTCTCTTGGTGTGAAGAACACATTTAAAAGGAAATTTAATACTGGTGTATTGATTTCAGTCTCACCACTGTTACAGAACAGCCCGCAAGAGCACTTGTGTAATTAGCTGGGCTTCTACCTATTTATGCATGGGAGCTGCCACATTTCCATTTACTGGCATGCACAGGTGCTTTGAGAAATACTCATCTGGAGTGAAAATGTTACTAAGACAAGGCATGTCTGGTTTCTGTAGTCTACTCATCTGCAAAGCAGAATCAGACCCCGACTAGGTACATCCCGATACAAAAGTTGTGTATGCGTCTAAGCAAGTGATACACTTGTCGTGAGTGAATGACGTGCTGGTTCGTGCTGCAAGACCTCCACAGACAGGATGTGCTGCTGGGTTCGTCATGTGAACTTTACACACAGCATAAACCCACAAAACGTTTCATTTCAATAAGAAGCTCTACCCATTTATATATGAGGGTTTCGTTATTAAGTGAATGACTCTCTTTAAGCAGTAATTCTACTAATCAATGCCCAAGTTTAATCTACGAAGTATAGGAGTTATTATTACTATCAACAACAATAATAATAATATATTAATAGCAAACATTATGAAGTATTGTTATTCAAAGTATGAGAAGCCTATCTTTCTAAACCTGTGAGCAACAAAAATAAATCAACATATGCTGTCAGTGACCAGTTTTTTGGGTACACCTGCTTGTTAGCACAAACGTACTGTTCCTCCAAACATCCTGTTCCTTCGAACTGCAGATCGTGTGGCTGCAGCATGCAGACAGGGTCAGGAGGTTATGTTACTGTTCAACTATGCATTTCAGCAGCCAAGACGCTGGATCTACGTGATCTTGAACATGGTGTGATTGTTGGTGCCAGACGTGGTAGTTCCAGCATGTCAGGAACAGCAGTTCGCCTAAGATCCCTCACGCGCTACAATGTTTAGAGTTTATAGAAAATGGTGTGATGAACCAAAAAGAGATAAAGTAAATGGCTTTACGTAGGCTAGACAGAACACTTTAATAAGAGAGGTCAGAGGAGAATTGTCAAACTCATTAAAGCTACCACGAAGGCCACAGATGCAAAAATACCAGCTTCATACAACCATGGTGTGAGGAATAGCTTCTGTGATAATACAACATATTTACTCTTGTAGTAGTTCTGAAGTCAATATTGGGTCATACCTGTTATTGGTGAATTATACCTAATAAAGAGGCCACTAAGAGTAGTTTCAGTATTATTGTTTATATAATAAACACTTTTAGACAAAATATATCAATTTGCAGTTTAGGTCATTTTATAGTAAATAAATAAAGTATTTGCTAGAGTGTGGAACCCACATGATCCTGAAAACTGGGCAGCTTGGAAGATGCAATCAGATAAACATGGTTCCTCCCTTATCTGCTCACGTGAACTGAGGAACCATTTTTTTCTCAGACTCCTCAGGTGTTGACTCTGTGGTCACATTGAGAGAGGGCAGCTGCTTGTCACATGTACTGCCACACTGCTTCTTTCATAGGTGTTGCACTCTGATTGGTGGGCTTGTCTTCACGTCACAGATTGCAGTTGGTGTGGAGCCTGGATAACTAGTAAGCCAGGGGTATGGCTGAGACGTGCACATTGCTGTCCTCGGCTCACCTCCCTGCTCTGTTCCAGGCCTGCTAAACAAAACAGTGCAAGCAAACAGTCTAAACCTCAATCCAGGCCAAATAGTTTATTGTAACTAAGTGAGAGGTTAAATGCATCTTTTCATACTCATTTAACATAAACTAAAATTTAAATTGAATTTTTATACTTTAGTACATTAAAGGAAACATCTCTGTGAAAAAAAAACGTATGTTTTTTTACTATATGTATGTAATGCATATATTCTCTATTACACCGAATATCTGAATATTTAACTCATTTCCATTTTCCTAGAATTACTTATCGAAAGATGTTTTTTTCTGCAAATCTTGTTTTTATCCCACGAAGTACAGGGCAAGATACATACCGGGCATGACGTTTTCATGGGACATACTGCCCTCCGCCATATAACACAGACTACCACAGAAAAACGTTTTCAAATCTAGTGCCCCATACAGTATGAAACAATACTGAATGTAAAAGGTCACAGCCAGGGGCATCAAGTGCTGGACCTCCTGAATTTCTTAGGGTGTCCATGCCCCTCCGACGTCCCCGACAGCAGCGGCACAGAAGCAGATTTTTTTATACAAACTATAGAGTTGGCGCCATCTGCTGGCGCCAAATTCCTTTCCATTAGAATCAGAATAAACATGTTCAGTAAACATGCAGGCTCTTATTAGTGTGTAGAGACTCTTAATATATACCGACCATGATAAGTGGCTGGAAGATGGATGGATGGATGGATGGATGGATATGATTATTTTTGTAATTATTGTGTAACTGAATACTCTGTGTTTCTGAATACTTAATCTGCCTAAGCACTTTATCGTTTTTTTTTTTCTTCATTAAACACAAAGGGGTTTGGCCATCGTAATGAATATCTTAGTTCATTTCTTGCGGCAGTTTTGCATTTTGAAGCACATAAAGTGACATTTCTCCATTCATATAAAGAAAATCCATTACCTAATAGACGGTTGTTATTCATATAGATCTATTGGCATAATGACCAATGCTTATCTAAACACAGGCCATATTTTAAAAAAATCTAATTTCTAGAAAATGTGACTGCGTACCCTGTGGTTCCTTGGCATCCCATCCAGGGTGTTCCACGGCCTTGTACCCTGTGGTGCCCTGGTATCCCATCCAGGGTGTTCCACGTCCTTGTACCCTGTGGTGCCCTGGCATCCCATCCAGGGTGTTCCACGTCCTTGTACCCTGTGGTGCCCTGACATCCCATCCAGGGTGTTCCACGTCCTTGTACCCTGTGGTGCCTGCGATTGGATTTGCTCCCGACAAAAATAGGAATGCATATGTGACTGATGATCGCTTCAGTCCAAAAGAAGCTTGGGTCCTCTCAGTTCATTAACTCCACACCTAATGTTTCAAGTGCCTTGGATTGCCAGCAGCTGTACCACCTGCAGTTCAAGTTATGTAATCCATCTGAAGCTAAGCAGGTTTGGGCCTGGCCAGTAGCTGGAAGGGAGGCCAACTGGGAAAGCTGGGTTGCAGCTGAAAGACGTGAATCTATGTAGATTCCAATACTGAAGTAATGGGGACACAATGCTGCCCTTTAGATGAGAAGGAAAACCAAGGCCCTGACTCTCTGAGGTCATAAATGATCCCTGGGTATCTTTTGAGAGAAAGGGGGGTTGCCCACTTGCCCACTGCAACCCTATCAAATCTGACCTCTGAATCATCCCCTATATTCAAATGGTGAATTCTCTCCTACCCCTTCACCACCTTACTTATCGTGTGGTGAATATACTGGCACAGAATGGCTACTGTCTCATCATCCAGGCGGGTGCCACACAGTGGTGGTGTCCCATTGGTTCTGTGAAGTGCTTCAGGTGTCTTGAAATGTAACAACCATTTATTATTTCGGGCAGAAGGTGGTGCTGTCTGGGCAAATCACCGTGACACTCTAAGCAGATAAATATGAGAAACCGTAATAATATTCTGCATCATCATCATAGCAGACACTACAAACGTTATTTAATCTAAAAAGAAAGTAAATACTAGTAATTCAGTATAATTATCAATATCATGACCCATAAGCAGTGTTAGTCCTGAGATCTTTCCCTCCCCGGAAACATGGCTTCCCTGCACAGTTGCGTGTCGGTACACCTTGCATGTGCGCGCCAGCAGAGGTCATCATTTCAACTGTTGATCCGTGCGTCTGACAGCCTGGCCGGGCCGCCTTTCCAGCGCCGAGCTCTCTTCCCAGCCTCGCAGTCATATGACAGATCGCACTTCCTGCGCACCCGCCGCACGTCGCCCTACCGGCTCGCGCTCCGCGAGACCCACGAACTACGCTCGCTCCTGCGTCGCCCTCCAGCCGCTCAGTCTCACGGCCGCAAGATGCTCGCCCTTTTAAACCGGCTTCTGGACTGGTTCAAGTCCCTCTTTTGGAAGGAGGAGATGGAGCTGACTCTGGTGGGACTTCAGTACTCGGGGAAGACGACGTTCGTCAACGTTATAGCCGTGAGTCGAGAAGTCGGCGACGACGAAATGTGTTAGTAAAAGGCGTGCGCGAGGCGCAGGTGGGATGGAAGCCGCCCAGCGTTTCGGGTGGTTAGCTGGGTAGCTATGTAAACAAAGAGGTCTAGCTGTTTGCTTCGGATGTGCTGTTTTATTGTAACTAGCTAGTTAACTAGCTGCACAGCTAGCTTAGGAAGAGGCTGGACAATGTTAAGATCTTATGATATCCGGTCATTTTACACGCCTTTAACCCACAAATGTACGTCTAGTTACCGAAGTATATCACCTGACGTACCCCGTTTGCGGTTAGCCATAGCCAGCTAGGGGTCTGTATGCAAACCGACTTGAGGTTAAGGCCGGCCGTCGGATGTGCTTTCACCCAGCTAAGCCTGGTCCTCTGCCTTTCTGCCATCTCTAGACGAATGACGGGCCGTAAATACAAATTAAGCACATCTAGATATCATGAAGTGCGTTTATATTCAATTTAATTTATTCATACCGCGACGCATCATGCACTGACTGCACGGTGGCGTGCAGAGATGAAACAGGCACGTCGCATTATCAACATGCGTCGGAAGTGAGTAGCTAAGAATAAAACCAACGCGCGGCTGAGCTGTTTTCGCAGTCATGCGGGCGTCGCTGGAGTACCCGTGATATCAGGTATTGGGAAACAAGTACGTTGCCAGCTTTTAGACTTTTGTTTTTATTTTTAGGTTTCAGATAAACGATCGCCATGTTTTCTGTGCACGAGGTCGCACCTTATTTTCGGGTCAACCAAAAAAATGATGCATCGCTTGTATGACCAAGCTTGTATAGTGTGTTATTTTATTTTTCATAAAAAAAAATTATGAGGTGAGGCAGATGCTCCTATGTCGGTCTCAGGAATGTGATCTGAAACCCCACGTCTCATTTTACTGTGTGTAGATGGGTCCGGGTCCAAGACCCGAGTCATCGTCCGGTCTGGCATGATTGGTCCCGGTTCCGACACAATACCGCATCGGAGCAGTAATGTGCCAGAACATGTACATACTGATTGACTGCAATGAAGGCTGTACAGTGGAGCTGTATAGCTACCGAAATGGAAATGGGGGGACGGGACACGTTCATTGTCTGAATAAAATGTGGGTGATGTCTGTCGGCCTATAACGCGCCTTTATCCTATGTAAAATTGTATTTTGATCAGCTGAATAGATACTTGTTTTCTAATCTACAGTGCGGAATGAGCCTTAGGAAGTTTTCTTTACCCTTGAAGTCGAGCAGTGAATCATTCTAATAGTTTTGTTGGCTGACGGTACTGTGAGATGCAATAACGATGTGTATTAGTAAAGCACCTGACTGCATCCATACTTGAATAAGTTGAGTCACAGGCACTGGGATGGGCAGGGAGGTACCTAATCCTAGGTAATGACTGAGACTATACATGACTGCACTTGAGTTCTTCACCTTGTATTAGATCTGCTGAAGTAGGAAAAGCATAACGTTCAGGTAACGGATCCCTCATATTAATTTAGTTGAAATAGATTTTTTTTCACCAATGAATTTCCTTACCCAGTACTTATGGAAATGTATTGTTCTGAAATAGACATAAAATATTTTAAAACTGGAAAATGTATATGTATTTATTTCTAATTTATGCTCTTAATGTTCTTATGTGACAGTCTGGCATCCTTCCCAAGGGGATACCCAGTATTACACCTCTGGCTTCTCAGAAATGACTCTGCATCACCAAGACTCTTATTAGATAAGCAGCAACTGAAAAATGGATAAATGGATGTGACTCGTATGTCAGCAGGACAGGCGTGTCAATGGTGTTTTCCGCACCTTCCGTGGTCCTAAACCAAGGAGCCAGGCTTAATAACCTTGTCGCCTATATTATTTTTGAAAGCGTTTTGTAATATATCGATATCAGTAAAAATCGCTGTCCTCCAGTGGCATTTCTAGACTGAACCTTCTTGCCCTCCAGGTTGAGTTTCATTGTGTTTTTAAGTTTTTAATTAGGCCACAGGTGTGATTAAGTTGTCTGTTAAGCTTAGTCTAGGTATTAGTATGTAATACAAATGTGAATAAAGTGCTTCTGATTAACTGCTATTTGTAGTTGGGTATTTTGTGTTCAGGAAAGCTAAGATTTTCTTAGTCCCTGTTGTTGATTCAGGCACTTGTAGCCTATCTGTATCCATGACTGGTGCGTGGAGGTGATTAAGGCTTGTGCTCTGTGTGCCTTACTAGCCCTAGTCTTGTTAAGTCTTGGAGATTTAATATATGCTTTGTCACCCAGCTATATTGTAGAACTCCATAGGCAACCTGTGGCTTTGTCCTTTTTTAATAAACAGCTTCTTTTGACCTAATATATTCTTTTCCATGATTCTTGGTCATTGACATTATGATGTCATCTTCATGTGCCTAAGGATTGAACTTCCCTTTTTACATCTCCATTCACAGCACCATGACTGTCATTTAAAGTTACTGCTACTGTACTCTTAGGAGAAGTGTGGTTAGTATCAGTCTTGTGTTTCTCCATATTTTAACTTTAGCTCTGGTTCTGCTAAACTTTGAATAGTGATGAAGACACAACTACTAAAATAATGGAGTTGAGTGCATTGAATGGTCAGCCATTTTCTGTAGAAGACGACGCGGGATTTTGTTGCCTCATTCACCACTCAAAATAGTGAATTGCCACTTTCAGTCTGAAGAAATAAAGGATGCCAGGGCTTTATATTACCTTTTTTTTCTTTCTTTCTTACATATAGCACCGGTACTACAGAGGTTGATTGTTTTGTAGCACAGACCACAAAACTATAGCAAAAGTATATAACATTTGATTCCTTCTCTAAAAGCAACTACAAGTGCAGTTCATTGCTTAACTGGTGCGTTATTCGCAATGGTTATACAGGGTGCACAATTTTTTTTTAATTTGCTCGTAAAGGTAGATTGCGGTGACATATCGACTGTTATAACATACCAATACATCAAAATATTGCACTTAAAATTATCAGTGCAAATCTTATTTTTAGTTAAATTAAGAATGTGTGTAAATCACTAATAAGAGAAAAAATCTCTTAGAAGGTGATGTTGGAAAATTCTGTTGTGTGTTGTCTGTTTTTAAAACGCTGTTACCCACTACGTAAGGAATGTCTATTTTTTATCTTTTCTGGAGCCTCCCTGCACCAGCAACAGAACAAGATCTACTGTTCCACGTCAAAAATTAGCCAAGGGAAGTCCCTTTTCCACTTGGTGTTGTATTTGTCATTTTTTCCCTTATGTTTCATCCTTAATTTCATTTGAGTTTCTTCTACAAGCTCATTTTGAGGACTGGTTTAGCACTTAATACTGCTTCATTTTTTTGTCATCAAGCTAGCTACTTCCACCCACTGAGGAAACGTGCTCTGTTGTGTATGTATGGACTCTGCACAGATGGGGACATTATTTTTAATTGCACAATAGGCTTGAACTACTAGGTAGAATATATCGCAGAGGTGCTACTTTGGTAAATTTTATTCATCGCACAGACCAATTCTTTTGTAGCACGTGTCTGTCATGCTGTACAGTGTTGGATGCTTCTGTTCTGTTGGACTCAGGTCCTAGAGTAAGACTGCATCAGTTAGTGTCTGTGTTGCAACCCTCTGTAAGAAGTTATTTGGTAGCTGCTGTGTCGTGCAGAAATGCAGCTAAAATTCTCTCTGATTGCCCTGTATTTTCATACACTTTTCCTACCCACCCCCCAGCTTAATCTTGTCATAGGGAAACTGACGTTATGGCGTTTACTTATTACCATTAATCTAAATTGACAATTGACCCTGCTTGATTCTGTGGTTGGTGTGTGTGTGTGTGTGTGTGTGTGTGTGTGTGTGTGTGTGTGTGTGTGGTGGGGGGTTGAATCACTAGATAGTATTATTAAGCCTATTATTGTAAAATCAAAATATTGTACTTTTTTTCTAATTGCCCAGTTCTACTGATAATACAGATTACCTTATAATAATTATTATTGTTTATTTTGCAAATTTTTAAAAGCTCTTCAAGCATTTCTTCATTCAGCAGATACTTTTTGTCCAAAGCAACATGCAAGTGAGGGTCAGACAGCAGGCTCAGTCAATGTCTCTGTAGTGAAAGAAGTTAAGGGACTTTCTCAAGAAGTCACTTTTTTGGTCACGGGATTTGAACTGCCGACCTTGCGATTATAGTCTTAACCTGCAGAGCTACACACCAGCCCTGTTTACTGAATCAATACAAGTTAATGATTTTTCAGAAATGATCTGAAACCTGTAGGTTCCACTTTTGGCATATGTGTGCTCCTTGACCATTACCCACCTCAATCGAAAAAGAACATGCAGCTTTTCTAGAATGTTTTTTTCCTCACACCCGCCTTGTTTGCATTGTCTGATCTTCCTATCCTGTTCATATCTTATGAAACAGTAGGATTACTATGAAATATTTTATGAAACTTATGAAATCCATTTCTACATCTGCGTCAGGTTCTGACTGATATGAAAGTTTAATTTCTTATACTGATTTTAAGAGGTTAGAGAAATTGATTGCTCATACCAGCCAGTATATTAATAATATGGTTAAAAACCAGACACTCGTCTTTCACTGACTGATGTGATTATCAGTCTTAATATAGACAACAAAAAAAACGAGCAAATAATGTGAACTTTCGTCAGTTAAACGAGCCGTTTAAATTACTGTACATTGCCTGTTATACTTAACATTATTAGTGAATAATTGGCAGGTTTTTCACCAATGCTGATACATTTGTGGAACGATAATATTCAGAAGCTAATTGTTGTATCAGTTGTGCCCTGAGTCATTTGTATTTATAAAATTTGTTATGGATTATATAAGATTTTGTTATGCTGTGTGTGGGTGTGCCCAGTGATAGCCTGGCATCCTGTTCAGAGTGTTGCCTCGTGCCTCCCTGCCTCATACCCCGTGCTTCCTGGGATAGGCTCCAGGCTCATGACAATCCCGTTACCAGTTTTACACACATATGATTTCTTGGTTGTCTGAACAAGTTCCCAGCTCTGATTCCCACATTCATTTCATTTTAAATATTAAAGATGCACACAAAACAGCTGATTGACAGTAAGAGGTGGTTGTATCTTGTCAGTCTGCTTTTTTCATACGTGGCCTAAAAGTTTAGTCCTGTGTCTCATTTCCCCCCCTTTCTCCTTTAAAGAGAATGAGATTTGAGGCATACAATCATTAGGTTTTAGCACTTATGACCTTTTACATGGTAACAGGAAATGTCTTCCTTCCGCATGCGAGTCACTTGTCACAAGACTCCCTCACTCACTTCCACTTAGGCCTAGTCAGGTGACCAGGCCTTTCATACAGTAGACTTGCTATACAGCATACTGAAGATGAACAAGAGGAGCAACAGCATGTTGCAGTCATTCAAATTGAATTTCACCAGGAGTAATTACCTAATGTAATTATACACAAATAGTGTTCTGCGGTTCTGTAATATCTGTTCTTTGTATTTAAAATTACATTTTATCGTTAGTCTTTTAAATAAGTTTCCTGGATTGTTCACTTTTGTCAGTTTGTGTTTCCGAAATTTTAGTTTTTGTTAGTGAAGCATGACTTAAATTTCGTATTAATATATAAAAGTTTTTCTTATTAGTTTTCTTCTGCTCTTGTTTTTCAGTCTGGACAGTTCAGCGAAGACATGATCCCAACAGTCGGTTTCAACATGAGGAAGGTCACCAAGGGCAATGTTACCATTAAGGTGATATGCTTGGCTTGCCTCGGTTTCATTCCCTTGGCCCCCTTCTCTTTCCTGCTTGCTTTTTACTTTGTCTTCAGCTATGGGAACACAGTGCCCTCTTCAGCCCAAAAGAGTACACTGTCTGTCATGAATTTTTACTCTGGTAAGTTTGGTAAATGGTCAGGGAAATGCCCCTCCCCAAGTGTCCTGTATGGTTATAAACACCTTATGAGGGTGTCTTCCTTTAGAGGTCGTAATACTTTGAGAATTAAGAATCCACGCAAATGTTCTTATCTTTATATGTAATCATATTGGTGCTGAATTAGGAAAAAGACATTTTTGTACATGGATCATTAACATTTTTTTTGGAAAACACCCTTTTCCATGTTAGTTCAAAGATGGATGCTCTTACATAATGGCTTTGCATTAAGCACCCTTAAAATTCATTAGATGCTTTGCTGTTCACTTTAGAAAGGAATGCCATTAAATAGTCAAGACTGTAGAGGTAATCATTTTTTTCGCCAGGAATAACTAGTTAAGGAAAAAGTTGTTCAGGATTTATGTGAGTGAATAAGATGCTTCAACACATACAAGTTTCATCGACCATCTTTTTGCAGAGGAAGCCTCTCATTTGACATGGGGTGGGGTGATGGCCATCTGACTGATTGCTGTTTTGTTGTGGTCTTCCGTCTGCCTTTACAGATTTGGGACATAGGAGGGCAGCCAAGGTTCAGGAGTATGTGGGAGCGATACTGTCGAGGTGTCAACGCTATAGTGTGAGTACACTGAAAGAAAATGTGAGACATTGCTACGAGCATGACTCGTTAGGTTTTTGTTTGGCACAGCCAGTGGGATAATCACATTCAGCAGTCATGGAACAGTGATAGTTATTTAAAAAAATAATAATAATCTGATATTTATACATCCGTAGCAATGTGGGTGCACAAATGTAAACGCCAAATAATTCGAAGAAACATTTCAGCAGTAATTAGATTTAAGTGCCCTTCACTTTAACCATTGTTTATATAACCCGAGTGATGACATTGTCTGTTCACATATGACATCTTGACACTTGGATGTTTGTCAGTTATATGGTGGACGCAGCAGACCGTGAGAAGGTGGAAGCATCCAGGAATGAGCTGCACAATCTGTTAGACAAGCCGCAGTTACAAGGAATCCCTGTGAGTGCACACCGGTGTACAGCTGTTATGCGCATATTTACTACTATGTCTGAGCTCTTAGAGTTCGGTTCTTACCATTTGTTTGGTGCAAACTTAAACATAAATCTGCTTGAAATGTCTGGGCCGTTGGGAATTTCCTGATTTGTGTTGTGGATGGCATGGATTTGCAGTGCCTTCGTTTCTCGTAAAAGGTCCTCGGCTCACCCTTGCAAACCCCCCACCCTGCACCCCCGTAACATTTTGCAGATCTCCTCCCGACCCACACATACTCCTTGCCAAAGTCTGTTAGAATCCCAAATGTGATCATCAGAGAGCCTGTCACTCTTCTGTGGGCACAGGCAGAAAAGCCTGGAGGCGGCCAGGTCCATTCAGTCATTCAGAAACGGAGCACTATCCAGGACTCCCTTACAGTCCCAGCTCTGGACTCTTGAGGCTCCATTTATTGTACTTTTTGGACTAGGAAGCCTTATTGGCTGTTATCATGGCTATAAAAATAAGGTAATATATGGTTGTCACTGCAGGTACAATGAGGCCCTGTATCCAAGAGCAACAAACCCAATGAATTTTCTGGCCTTCAAAGATTTCTCATGTATTTTTTTTCTCTCCTTAAGGGCTTGGACTCACCATGCTGGTTAATGCCAGATAAAGTACTGAGTGCCCTCATCTCATCTTTTTCAGGTGTTGGTGCTTGGCAACAAGAGGGATCTTTCTAATGCTCTGGATGAAAAGCAGCTTATTGAAAAAATGTGAGTATGATGCGATTTATGGGCAGGGATTAGTTACTTGTGTTCCTGGAGCAGTAATATAAAATGAACACTGACTCTCGTGTAATTCATTAGCAAGCCAATACCCACGTGCACAACTATAATGGCGTTTTTCCACTGCCGCCAGGAAATGAGCCATACTAAGACCAGACTGTTTTCCAATTGCGAGTATCTGTACTCAATCTGTACCTGTGCTTACACAGCCCGGCTTACTAGCAGGGCCAAAAACGTGACCAAACTGAGCTGATTGTTGCCACCATCTGATTCGTCAGTGCTTGGAGATACCAGTGAACTGCATCAATATTCATGGATTATCTGAAGAGAAATAGGGCAAATTCTATATATTATTAATTATTTGTAGTATCGCACATTGCAATGTATTGATGCATTCCCGTTAACTCAGAACATGAAAATTTTCAACCTACTACCTAAAGTACTGTAGAACAACTGAATGCAATGGACTCATAATGCAAATTTACATAAGCAAATGCTAATTACGCTAGCGTTTGATATTTGCATAACACAGCGATTCTTACAGATATGCTAGCGGAAATTAGCACACAGGAAAAAAAAAACGTAATGACACTGTGAATCATGTACAAACATGTGAATAGTACATAAGCATCTCTTCGGTTTTACATCACTGTTGCGCTCCAAAGCTGGCTACACCTTTGCCACTTCACCATTTGAAGGAATGCATGTCTCACTTTGAGTATGGGTAGCTTTTTTGGAAGCAGGGAGTCTACTTTACAGTCCCCTATTATAGTTTTATGGGGTCTGTGGATTAATTGATACTGCGCAAACTCCAGATGTTCCCCTTAAACTTGCTTAATTTCGGTTATGTTGTCCTCGAATATTATGTACCCAGTAAGTCACCCCTGGTCTACAAAGCACAGTAACTTAATGTGTTATTTACTTTATATTGATACTGTACCAAAACGCAGATTAAGTTCTTCTATGAAAGCATACAGCAGAAAAACTCTTGATCTCAAACCAGAAAACGTGTCTTTAGCTAGTAGTTTATTTAAAATAATCACTGCAAAACACAACCAGTACAAAAACAAGTTATTGATTATAGCATTAATATTATGATTGATTGCTTCATTTATTTGTTTTTAATTTCTATGTCTCATTTTATTGCCTTTTTTACCTGTTATATTGTGTGTGTGTGTGTGTGTGTGTGTGTGTGTGTGTGTGTTTATTTTTATTATTATTTTTTTTTTGTGCAGGAACTTGTCAGCTATCCAGGACAGAGAGATTTGCTGCTATTCAATTTCTTGCAAGGAAAAGGACAACATAGGCAAGTGTGATAGAGATGTGGTATCTCTCATAATAAATACTGCACACCTTAAATGGTTGTTTAATGGCACAGGTCAATACGTTTGTATTACATCATAAAACGGTAATCTTTAATTTTCCTTAAGCAATTAATAAAAAAAGCACACAGCCGTAGATAAAATTGAGACCATAGGACAGGTTTTTTCTTAATTTCTGGGTGTGAGTCTGTATATATTATTTATATAGTTTTTTGCAAACTGCAGCCTGGTTCTTCCTTTCTCTTGAAGGGCCTCATCCTTGTTTTATGGGACTTCAGTCCTGTCTCAAGGAGCCTGATACAAACTGTACTAGCAGTGCACTTCACACCTGCACTTAATGTTTCTCATTCCTTTTGAAGGTCACTTGATGTCATCCTACGATTCACAAAAAACTATCGGATAAGTTAACGGTCATCTCTGGCATTAGAAAGTCGCATCCAGCCTTTGGCTGCTTTCTGGTCGTTCCCAGTGTCTCCTGCATCACTTTGTTGTTGTGTACTGCTGTCTTGGAAATTTTTAACCTGGAAGCATCCTGCTGCTCAGTGTGTAGCCTTCTGGCAGCAATTGTAAACCAGGATTTAAAAATGCAGATTTGTTTTAAAAAAAATAGTGGTCTCTCTTTTTCAATGGCTGTGTGTACAACTATAATCATCCTGAAAAGCTGTAATCACAGATTAAAACTTGCTCCTTGGAAGCATGCCTATCAGTGCTTTATGTTTGATGTTTCATTGGAAGTGTTTTTCTGCTTTTTATGCTAAATTTTCAAACTCTGTTTTTAAGGCTCTCACTGGCAGAGATAACGCTAATAAAAGCAGCCTGTTGTCGGTGTTGTTTTTCCACAGACCTTTTGGCCAAACTAAATACATAATCAGGCTGTGTCTCACTGTCACACTTATGGCACTGATGTCTCTCTTTCTGACCCAGTGTGCTTCTCTCCCTCTCCACAGATATCACACTGCAATGGCTTATACAACACTCAAAATCCCGGAGGAGCTGAAAGTCCAAAAATCGTCCCCGTTCCTTCCCCTGTGGTTTTGTCTGCCCCATCAGCCTCACCCGTCATCCTGCTCCTGCTGTGGAGACGTTCAGTAGTCCGGCCCCCTCATGGCAGTGTTGTGCACCACCCAGTCTACCCACCAGCCACGCACCCCCCCCCCCCCCACCCCCACATATCACCACCATTCACTCTGGTCTGCTGCCTTGCGCACTGCTAAAAATGTAGTAGCCTTCAGTATCAAATCCATAGCTTAAAGTGTCCTAGAGTTGTTACGACACAGTCAGTTGAGAAAACCAAAAACATTCTGAGGTGGAGGGACCTAGCGGCCAATCCCTGGCACGTCCTCTGGCTTCATCATGCCAAATTGCAGGTCTTTTTTATTTATTTAATTTAAAAAAGATAAACTTTTTAGAAACCGACTTCTGCAGCAGGTATCTGACGCGCTTGCTCTTTGTCACCCGGTTGAAGCAGTCTCTCACTGTAACACACTACCCTTCGGGTCACAATGAAGGTTTCCCAGCCCAGCCCAGTTAACCCTGTGAAATTGTAGCAGGATTTAACAGATATGCTGCCGCTTCTCTTCTGTGTGTGGTGTCACAGTATCATTGAAACTGTTAAATCATTTTTCCGATACAAATGTGTTTTGCTTCATGAAATCCTTCAAAACATAATTTAAAGAAAGTGATACAATGAAAGCATTAAAAAATATAGAAAAGCAGAGGAAATCTGGCATATAAAAATATGTTCATAGTTTCTATGGGAGAATGGATTTGTATGTATGCATATTGTTCATAGAAGATGAAATGCATATATATGCAGTAGATAAATACTGATACGCAAACACACATGTGCATACTTCTGTCAGAAAGCTTGTGAATGTAACGAACCTGACCTCGTTGGGTCTGAAATTTGCCTGAGTGGAATGAAGCTTGGAGTGCTGTTAGTTGACCAGAGAGGACAGCAGAATTAGAAGCAGGACTAGAAGTGCCTTCTGCGAAATCTCTAAAGCAGACAAAAGCATTCCAGGTGTGTACACCTGGGCAACAATTTGCCGAGTATTAACACACACAAACATATATACATACATTCATTCATATTGTGTGTGTGTGTGTGTTATGCATATATAAATTTAAGAGATGGGCATGCATTTAATTTTATTACTGTACCTTATTCATTGCTGCAACACATCTACAATATCTATTTTAACATAGCCTTCCTGTACTAAGACAGCTCTCGAGAATTCTATAAATGCACTTTTGTAAATAAACAAAAGATGTGATAAGTAATTAATAGAAGCACAGGTTAATGGAAGTGTTTTCCTTGCGAGAAAGTAGGGGCAGAGGTTTCTAGTTTTCATACCAATGTACGCACATTTTTTTTTTGTGTAGATGAGCATGTAAGTGGTCATAAAATTGATATAAGGTCTTTTTTTGGCTTTACCTAATTCTTCACACAGTGCTTTTCATTCTAAAAGTGTTTCTGCAGATTTGGGAGTGTTTACAGGATGTTGTGTGCTGTCTGGGTTTGTGTGTCTCTTCCCTGCCGCACGCCCCTTCCCACGCACACTCATGCTGCGTAATGTGATGTGTGACCATGAGGAGCACAGGGACTAGCACTGTACAGTGTATGTTATTCACTTTTGAATGTCTCCCCCAAAGCCTTAATGGTGAACATGTGGCTCTCATTATAAATTCAGGATGCATATTGCCCCCCCTTCCCCAATCCTCCTTTTTAAGATATATTTCTTTTTATCGCAAATTCATTTTTTGTACGTTTTTTTTTTTTTAACTATGTAATTTACATTGAGTATGCAGCATTAGAGGTATATCATAAATGCAAATTTATTAGTCTCTTTCCTTGCATGGAGTCTAAGGAATAATGCACAATGCAGGATAAATGGAATTTCTGAATTTTACCAACAATTAAAATACAGACCACATAAAAGCTACAATTTGTATTTGGAGAAAATACAGAATATTACAGAAACTTCAAATGATAGGATACCTTTACCATGAGAACAATTTTTTAAACTACGATGTTTTACACTTTACACATGTAAGATGAAATATATATGGTAAAATAACAAATTATAACACGATGTAAAAGTTGGGCATCGGTGCTAGAACATTAATCTTGAGTACGTTCTGAACGGTAAAAAAGGGCCAGTTAATTAGTTCCATAGGATTTAAAGCTGCTGACCCTGGATTATGTGACATAATTACCTCTAACAGATGATTAATTGTAATGTATAGAAATGTTCCGTTTATTGTGTTGCTCTGTAATGTGCATGCACATTTTTCAGTGCAGAGCTAGCTTTGTAAATATCTCACCATCTTGACCCTGAGCAGCTTGTTTTCAGCAGTGCCAATCAATGCCCCCATCTTAATGCCCATTAGGGATTTATTAGCACATTATACAAGCGAGGTTGATTTTAGAACTTAAATTTTACCAAGTTTATACCAAAAGAAAACGCAAAAGCCAAGCAAAACTGACCCATGGTCACGGTCTGCAGAACATCTACAGGGAAACACTAGTGCGCCTAGTTCCCCAGGTTGGCTTTCGCATGGACGATACCCAATGGAGCAACATGCACCCTGTTGTTACTGCCTTGTCTCTCGTGTCGCGTTCACGCCTTTTATAAGTGTAGCTTTGGTGATGCATCCAGTCTCGCTGTTCGACTGCTGTGTATAGTGTACTGCGGAGAGGAATTCCTTCATTTTTCAACTGTGCCTAATCAGATAAGGTACATCCTCATTCATACACTTAACATATGGGCCGGGTCACTGGAAAATAAGTCATTTTTGTGGGAGAAGGCTGATCTTTCTCTTCTGTTGACCACCTGAGTACCTCTTGGAATGTATCTGTAACTTTGTCCATTCTTGCAGCAGAAAAGTCCTCCCAGCACTGCATGTGGAAAAGGTGACAGATTTGCAAAGAACTAGGCTGACTGATTAATTTAGGTGAATTTTGTCTTGTGTTGCTTTTAATTTCTCCCACCCCTGCTCCATGGTCTGTCAATAAATTTACTTTTTTTGAGGCTTTTTCCTGTGAGCTATAAATCTGAAATGTTTTTTCCGCACTATATTATGTTTTGCATTTAGTAGTTAATGTCTTTATCATACAACATATTTTATATGGTTAAAAAAAAAAATACAAATGGCACGTGTGTTTCCATGCTTGTTTTATTTACCTGACCACATCATTTAGTTTAATGGTTTAAATGAAATCAGCTATTGTTCAGTTGTTTTTATAAAGCTCTTCACATTAATATAGTTTGTGAGATTCGAAATTTTCATGCTGAATTTGTCAATTCTGGTACCACGCAGAGTTCACAAATATGATTCATTCACTTCCCATAGAGGTGTTAAACATACACCATATCCAATTCCAACTGCGCCGATTTCGTATTCATTACAGATATACTACGTAATTATTATACATTGGTATGACAAGTAGTTTTTTGTGTGTGTGGTGGTTCGGTAGTCATTTTTGGCGAAATAATCATGATGTCGCCTCTGAGCCATAGCGAGATAATTAGCATAACTCTCCGTTGTTCTCTGACGCGCCGCCCTACAGTATTATGACGCTGCATTACCGACAACCAAAGGAGGTGTCGAATCACCCTCAGCACGCCTACTTCCAGCGCTAGTAGCAGCAATTTAAGTGCGTCTGAAATCTTCAGACCAAAAAGTCTAAACCCGCACATTTCCAAGGAAATTACTACTTTGTTCGGTTAAAAACCTGTCCGTAGTGGATTTACATACATTCGATGACTCCCCTTCTAAATATATGCCTAATAAGTCATTACCCATTATATGGTAATTAACATTTTTTATTTTAAAAATGTTATCAATTCGATGCGACAACAGATTTTTATATATATAGCAAGCTTGTTTTGAACAGTTTTGAGGTGCAGCGCATATCTGAAGGTCAGCTCCGTGAAAGTTGGCCGTGAAACGGTACCTCACACTTGTGACACTTCGATTGGCTAGAAGTTCTGCTTTTTATTGAACGAAAAGCTCGCCACGACACAGAAATCAAACGGAATCAGAAGATTGGCGTGCGCACCAGCCAATCACATTTACTCATGTGCATCCACTTCCTATATGATCAACCAAAGCGACGGCCAATCATATTCCAGAACCGGGGAGGGGCTGGTTTGTTGACTGGAGCCGTGTGAGAGAAACCTTGGAGTTAAGTGAACGAGAAGGGGGCCAAATCAGTTATGTTTCTTAAGACATTGTCGTCGTGAATTATGATTTTTAAAGCTGCGCCAGGGCAAAGATGCAATGGAGGTCAATAGTAGTTGGTCTTCTCCTCTTGAGACTGGTTTTCAATTTTGTCATATGGCTTGCATTTGGACTGGGACCTAGCTGGGGATTCAACTTCCCCATAAATTTCAATTTCAATTTGCACAAAATTGAGCTTTTCAAAGAGAAAGAAAGGGACGACTCCAAAACGAATTCGTGGTTAGATCGATTACATGACGATATAGACGGATATCGCAGGACGTGCTCAAAGGATAATGAACATACCCACAAGAAATCATATCTCAGCTTCTTTCAGAATGGAAAAGACGAATATGCGAAGAAGTACAGCTCCTTCCCCGACAAACTGAAGGCGGAGATGCGGGGAATGGCCAAAGAAATGTTCTACTTCGGATACGACAACTACATGAAATATGCTTTTCCTGATGATGAGCTTAACCCTATAGACTGTCAAGGGAGGGGACCAGACGTCCTTAACCCGTACGTGGATTTCTCTCGTCTTTCTTAAACTGTCAGCTTGTTAGGTGACAGTAACAGTAGGCTGTGTCAAGTAAATACCTGAATAAAAAGTTGGCTTCTTATTCTGTAAGTGGCGCGTAGAGGTGACAAATGACGTGGTGCTTTAACTATGGAATTATCAGTAAATATATACACCGACAGGATGCCGTGGCGTAGGTGGATTGAGATTTCTTGTTTAAAATCTCTTTTCTTGACTGTCCATGTTATGTGTCTGCTTGTGAATAACCCCCACCCCCTGAACGATTTCTGCCTTGGGGAGTCATTTGGTGACTGTACAAACGCACAAAAATGTACGCTAAGGAATTTGGACAAAACTAGTCAAATTCAGCATCTCGTCGTAATACCTACGAATTTGAAGGTCAGCCTACAGATGGTATAGAAAATGTGCACAAGGTTATTGTTAACCGGACTGGCAGCTTAAAGTTTAATGTAGACCGAATTAAAATCTGTGTTCATTAACAACGTAAGTGCCGGTCGCGTTCTATTTTCCAGTAATGTCCTACTTGCTTTTATCAGTGGTTACCTATACCCTGATCAGATGTAATTTCTGCTTAATACTCAGAACCGGAGGTGAATAACCACAGCATTGTATTTGTTATCAAAATGGTTTTCCCTGGTCAGCTTCCTGTTGATTGCTCATCGCGCTTTTGTAATCGCATGTTTTAAATTACATTGGTTAAATCAGTCTTACTGTTTCAGGTCAAACATCAACATCAACGATGTTTTGGGGAACTATTCTCTGACCCTCATTGACACACTTGATACACTCTTGGTAAGCTCGCTGACACATTATATCTTCTTTATTCCTGATGAGATTAGGTGACATTTCTCTTTTTCACTATGACATTTTTTAGTTTTAACCGTACGATACAGCTGGAAGCGTATTGTTTGATTGTATGGGTGCAACTGATAGCATCACTCTCGCCTTCCCACGCCCCCTCTAACCACAACATTCAACTGCTGGCTTTTGAGGGAGGATGCTCTGCACCCAACACCGTTGTTTCTCCATCCTCTCTGAACAGTCTGTTTCAGTGAACTTTCAGTCAGCTGTAGGGTGTCTGTCAGGCATCTCGGCCAAGCTACAAGTGCAGCAGCACCCATCGATTTTAATAATGCCAAAAGATACGGATAAATAATGCTTGTGTCCTGCCTTGGTGCTGATGCCTGTTCTGACCTCATATCAGGTGTTGTAGCTTACCTCTTGCGTAACTCTCGCTTTATATGTTGTGGCATAGTGGATCCCTGAGACCATGCTGTCAAGTCAAATCTGTAAAACATTCCTGGCCATGTCTGTCTTGCTTACTAAGTCATTAAAATGTTCATACCGGAGTGTAGGAAGGGGGACGGGGGTTGTCAACCCCCCAGTATTTAATTTGGGTTCCTTTAATCCCCCGCAATAATTAGGCCTTTGTATTTAAAGTATTAAGTTGTGCCTCCTAAGTATCGAACTCTGTCCTACGCTGTTGTGTTCATATAATATGTACGTTGTGCATAAAGAGTATATCTTATAATGTTTGTAATCAAACAGTAGCTGAGAGTAATTAACATATATCAATTAAATCAATTAAAGAAATTTGGTTCCAATCATGTAATGTGGGCTGGTGATCTAGGATGTTATGTAAGTATTGTATTATTCTTAATATACCCTTGTTCATTCTTGAGCAAAGGAATGGCCATAAATTCCTGATTCCAGGGTAGTAAATACTGTGTTTAAATGTCTGCATATTAACATATTTCTTTAGTTTTTTCCTTGAAGAATCGTTTAACTGAAAAGTGTGTAATGAATGCAATGCAAGCACTAACTGATGGTATGTGTTGATGTGTATATATATATATTTTTTTTTTTTGCTAGGTGCTGGGGAATGTGTCTGAGTTTCACAGAGCTGTAAAGCTGGTGATTGACACAGTGTCTTTTGATAAGGATTCTACTGTACAAGTGTTTGAGGCCAACATCAGGTACAACTTTTTCTTCCAGCATCTCATTCTCATCCCCCCACCTGTTTAGTTTGACACAATTTTAACGGTAAATATTGTGGTTTCTCTTTTGTGGTAGTTCCTCTCGAAGGCACGATATCACTTCAGAAATATTGAGCTTCCTACACGGATGTTTAATGCTTATGATGCAAGGCATAAAATAAACTAATGATTTGAAAAATTGCTGTCGTTAGAGGAGCGGAAGGTAGACATTCTTGGATATGCCGTGTAGTGGAGGCTGCGCTCTCCTAACACTCTCATGAACCAGGTGCAAGCGGATGTTCTGTTTGCTGCACCATGGTTTTATTGGGAATGTGCAGTATAGCAAAGGAATTTTCTTCCACTGTATAGCTAGCTGAGCAGTGCATGAATAACAGTGACTCTTCTTTGTTGCTTCCCTCCAACTCAGGATCCTCGGAAGCCTGATATCCGCTCACATCCTCCTCACCGATTCAAAGCAGCCTTTCGGCAATGTGGGCCTGAAGGACTACGACAATGAGCTCCTACACCTGGCTCACGACCTTGCCGTCCGGCTGCTACCCGCTTTCGAGAACACCAGCACGGGCATCCCTTACCCCAGGGTGAGGAACCAATCTGGGAAAGCTTCAACAAAGCTGATTCAGGGGACCCGAAGGCAAAATTTTAGCAAACTCCTCGCACTGCAGCGCATAAAAATTATATATCCTTCCCCAATAGAAGAGCATTATCATTAGTGAGAATGAGATAAAGCAAAGCTACATGCAACGTGTTAAACTTGGCGTCTTGTAGTAGCTCATCTTGAAATAATTCTTAAAATAAAGTAGAGCAGTAACATAACTGTACTGTTTATCACTTACAAGCTTTAAAATAAATGTTGCCATACATCAATGATAAATGCTAAACAGTATTCTTTTGATGTGTAAATAATTGGTGGCACTGTGTGGTAATGAAGCTGTAGGTTTAAGGAAGTTTGTTTATTTATTTATTTTCCCTGTTCCACTAGGTAAATCTTAAGAACGGCGTCCCCCCTGACAGCATCAATGAGACGTGCACAGCGGGTGCTGGCTCCCTTTTGGTGGAGTTTGGAATCTTGAGCCGCCTCGTCGGCGACTCAACGTTCGAGTGGGTGGCCAGGCGGGCTGTCAAGGCACTGTGGAATCTGAGGAGCAATGAGACTGGTCTGCTAGGTAAGTGCTGCTGCCGTGATAACCCCCCCCCCCCCCCCCCCCAAAAAAAAAGGCCATCCAGACTGGTGTAAGATGTATTGTGCTCCTAATTTAATAGCTGTTTACATTGTGCAAAAAGTCTTGTACTATTTACTGCTGGCCATTGTCAGCTTGGAGGTTCTTCAGGTCTATTGGTGGCATCAGCGCAGTGATGATTAGGCGATGTACCTGAATTTTGTTCCCCAGCTATGGAAAGTTTCAAGATATGTGCTGCTGTGTCAGAACTTCTGGTCACAGGCAGCCGATTACATAACTCCATCCAAGTTATTTTGGGAGAAGTGGCCTGAGCAAATGTCTTTTTGACACGTCATTCTGATGGCCCTCATATTATGTTCTGGGTTCTATGGTCAACAGCATCTCACCGGATGTTGTGCAGCTGAGGAGGAGGGTAATTAGTCTGCCTGGCTTTAATTGTCTGATTTGTCCTCTTATTTTTCAGGAAATGTAGTTAACATCCAGACAGGTCAGTGGGTGGGTAAGCAGAGTGGTCTGGGTGCTGGAATGGACTCATTTTATGAATATTTACTGAAGTCCTACATCCTCTTTGGGGAGAAAGAAGACTACAAGATGTTCAAAGCTGCCTATGATTCTATTCAGAATCACCTCAGAAGAGGGTATGTTTGAAATTTTGTGGAAATAACTACTGTATATGTTTAAATGTCTATGTGTATATGTCTTTTCTGCATTCTGTGCTATGTAGTGTCTTTGCCATGTATGTTTCTGTGTAGGCGGGAGGCCTGTAACGAAGGAGAAGGCGACCCTCCACTCTATGTTAATGTGAATATGTTCAGCGGGCAGATAATGAACACCTGGATCGATTCCTTGCAGGCCTTCTTTCCTGGGCTTCAGGTAGATCTCTCACCTGTCACGTCACAGACGCTTCAGCATTGCAGAAGTCTTTAGGTTTTTAAACTGCATCAGATACACGAGGAAGCAGGAGGAAATGCAGAGGTCATATGACATGCGCCGTGGTTAAAAATTAGGACTGGGCGATATCATAGCGATATTATATCGCGCATGCTCAATAATCACCAGGGCTTCAGATGACAGGCAAAACATTTGGCCAAACTCCAGCTTTTTGGTATTATACGCACATTTATTTATGCCTACAATTTGTTAAGCAGATTAATAGTATGACTAAAATATTAATGAGCCATTTTATGACGCCCAAAACGTAGCAAATTTGGCATATTCTAATGTTTAATAAACCGACGTCTCTTTACCTTGTTTATCCGCAAGATCTCCTCTTTTAAAAGTCATCGTGGCTGCTGAGCTGTTCCTTTCTTCACTGACGCTCAAACATAGTATACCAAAAGAGCATGATGTGGTGTGCTCCACTAACCAAATTTAATGAAGATTACCAAGTTGTGGGTGTCACACAACGCATCTCATTAATATTGTAGCTGTACTACTAATCTGCTTACCAATTATAGGGTGTAAATAAATGCCTGTATAGTATTGAAAAGCTGGCATTCGGCCAAATGCTTCGCCTTTTATCTTAAGCCCTGGTGATTATTGCGCATGTTCTATATAATATCAATATGATATCGGCCAGCTCTATTTCAAATACAAATCGCTTAACGCGTCAACTTGTTTTCCCTATATTTATAACTCATATAACTTAAGTTGTTTATGCCTTAATCCTGAAAGATGGGAGTGTGGGGTGGATGTAGCTACACTGTTCCGTTGAAGGGCACAATCATAATGCCTCTGAAAATTGGTGCCCATTTCTCAGGTGCTCAGTGGGGATGTGGAGAATGCGATCTGTCTGCACGCTTTTTACTATGCCATTTGGAAGCGGTTTGGAGCTCTTCCTGAGAGGTATAACTGGCAGCTGCAGGCTCCAGATGTTCTCTTTTACCCCCTGCGACCTGAGCTGGTGGAGTCCACATATCTGCTTTACCAGGTACTGGGAACCATGTAAATATTTGTGTGTGTGTGTGTGTGTGTGTGTGTTATGATAAAAAATGGCAGCTGTAGGTTCTGGTTTTGCACTTGTTAACTTTTCCCAGTAGATTATCTCCAGATGTAAATGTAAGTGGCTGGGTACTACTATTTTTCAACACTGCCATTACACCTCCTGTTTAAACTTCATGTCGTTCTTTACAGCCAATAATAACGTTGGCTTGGGCTGGACCTAGTTGTGATATGGATGTTGAGGATAGTTGTGTTATGCTCTCAATCCTCTTCAGGCTACCAAGAATCCTTTTTATTTACATGTGGGAATGGATATCCTTCAAAGCATTGAGAAATATACCAAAGTCAGGTAAGACCTGAATTGTAAATGAACAAGGGGAGCAGGAGCATTTAATGAAAATGTAAATTACAATCATTTGCTTTCCATTCCATCACCACTCAGAATGGTCTCAGGGAGATGAACACTGGTATTCCTGGCTATGATCTAAGGGCAACTACTGTATATGAGGAACCAAACTGGTACATTTTAATTAGGGAAACGGATTGTGTAACACGTACAGCATGGAATACATTTTGTTGTGCATTTTTTTAAAGCATTGCACAGCACTTAATGTGGTATTTCCCCTTTAATGGGATAATGTAGACGGGCCTGATTCCAACATGTGAAATCAGTTCAAGCCAAGACCTCCAGTAAATCCATTAGTGCAATCCATCCACCCATTTTCTGAAGCTGCTCTGGTGGATCACAGAGGGGTCCAGAGCTTGTTTACTGGCAGCCTGGGGGCAGTAGGTTGGGCGACTGTCCCATAGCAGGGAACATGCACATATACATTCACAAACGGTTATACTCGGTGGGCGATTTAGGAATGCCATTTAGCAGCGTCCAGTGCAACCTATTCCCCCATGTGGCCACTTGTATAGTTTTACTGGCCCAGGAAAATTAACAAAAAAAAAAAAACTTTTCCATAAAACTGTTAATTTATTAATCATGTATGAATCTACATTAATGTAGTGTATAAAGATTCATCCAAAAGAACTAAATCATTTTTGATTTCATGAATACATTTAATGATAACTGTAGATCCTTCACTGCAAGCTCCTCCTGTCTGCCTCTCTATCTTGTGCAGACGTAAAGATGCCATCGGTCCACTAGGGTGCTCGATTGCATTTTCCAGAATTTATTGTAAGTGCCAGAATGTAAAGATATGTTGGTAAGACCTTACTTGAGGGGGCACCAATAATGTAGTACACCCTTACTTGTTCATCATTTAGTCAATCATTATAGTGTATTTCATACATCATTTAATTCATACATTTCACAATAGCATGTGTTTCAAGCAAGTACTGATTCTGTTCATGATTTATACTTCAGTAAAAACTGAGTTACTAGGTTCCTTGTATCTCTTAAGGAAATACGACACTCACCCAAATACTTTCCCTAATCTGACTATATAATGTTGTCATGTAAATTTGTGTTACTTAAGGAACTGATTAATTGAAACGAATTCAAATGAATTATTACCTTCATCTGGTTATTCTTTGCATGTAAACGCAGCGCATGTGTAAACAGTGTAATTGGTAAATGAGATTTGAAGTAAAGGGCTACCATTGGCAGAAAAGTGCCATATGTTTGCAATCGAGCAGTAATGCTGAGTATCGAGCATATCCGCGACTGCTCCAACGGCTCTCATTTTCTGCAGTTTGAATGTCAGGGTTATATATCGGATAATAATCAATGGCAAAATGAATTTGCGACTAGTATGTGGCACTAAATTAATTGTGGCAAGCGAAAGTAAATGAATTTTACAACTTTTTATAGTTTTATTTTTTACAGGATATCGAAATTATTTCAGTAATCTTTAGTTGGGTGATTTTCATCCACATGGTTTGGTGATTTTTGGTGTGGAAGAACTCGACTGGCCCGCACAGAGCCCTGATATCGACCCCATCAAATACCTTTGGGATGAACTATAATGGGGATTGTGAGCCAGGCCTTTACATCCATCACCGGTGTTTGACCTCATAAGTGTGTTTCTGTTTAATTGGGCAAAGATTCCCACAGACACACGTGGAAGGTCTTCCCAGAACTCATTATGGATAATCACAAAAGCAGCCAAGTCCCTAATGCGTTTGGGGAGTAGAATCTTAAGTACTTCCATACTTATATGTTCGCAACGCAATGAACGTTAACCATCTGCCTTAAACGTAACTACGTTAGCTAGCTAGCTAGCTAGTTTATGGGACTTTAATGTAGCATAGCTTGGCTACCTAGTGAGGCTTGATTGCTATCTAAGTGGCTGATTGACGTGATATGACACGTTTTGTTCCTACTGCCATTTATGAGCAAAGTTAATACTTAACACATACTTGATACATTCTTAACACGTATTAGCTAGCTAAGTGACTTACCTTCGACATGCACCTTCATGACTTTGATTGGCAGAAACGGCATCACTGGCCCGAATGGGACAGCGACTGGCCAGTCAACTTGCCCGACATATTTTTTTTCTCTGGTCCTGGGCCGTCACTAATTTCGAACCCTGTAGTTGGCTCAATCGCAGATCACAAATCAGCACAATAGGGGGGATATGCGAAGCTCACACCCAGAGGTAGGACTCAGCCGTGGAGGTGTGAGATTGTAGTCCTAACTGCCAGGCTAGGACATGCCACGTCTTTTAACCAAACTCTAAATCAGGATGTACCTTTATTTGAAAGGCTGAAATTGACCAGACTATATGATGCTACAGTTCCCTTTATCCGGCAGGTGTGGCTATGCTACCCTTCATCATGTGGTGGACAAGTCCAAAGAGGACCGCATGGAAAGCTTTTTTCTCAGCGAGACCTGTAAATACCTTTACCTGGTAAGCGCACCCCATCTCTTCATCAGTCGGCCAACCCTTGGGGTTGGTGGCTGCAGAGATGTCTACTCTCTCATTTGATCAATTTGTTATAAACGTAGAATCAGAAAAGCATCCTTTACTTGAGCTTATCACTGGTTATATTTTATATTTATATTTTCCCCCCTCCATAATTATGCCCTTTTCTGAGGGGATTAATGTTACCTGATTACGTCATGTAGTTGAAGAAATTACTTTGGATATCTGTAATTTTAATCCAGTCCGAATATGTAATTATTATAAATCTCCAGAGTAAACATTCAGGAGCAAATCGCCTTCTGTATTTAAGGGCACATGGATGTCTTTCATTAGTTGTAGTCTATCTCAGTATTAATGTCATATCTATACATGCAAATTTTTATTTTATTTTTAAAAATTTTTTTTGTAAGCTGAATATGCTTTATCCTCTAAAAATGGGGCTTGAATAGGTACCTAGTTTTCCACACAAATATCGGAGAATCTACACCTACACCCTGTTCTGCGTCAAGGTTTTCAGTAGGTGCAGAGCAGTACAACACTACCAGGCACATGAATTTGTGAGCTACTGTATGGTTGAAAGGACAAAAAGTTCTTTTTTTGTGTGTTTTCATTTGTTTGTTAAAGAGTAAGTCACCCAAGAATGAAAATCGTACTGTCGTTTGCGTTCTGAATGAATTTCTCTGGTAATTTGGGGAAATTACACACGATTCTTATCCTGTCCGGATTGGCCAGACAAATCGCCAAACCTCTCTTGGTAAAACTAATCCTGTCCAAATAGGGCTTTATTATTCTGGTTATTCCTTCCATTCACCCACCATTCAGTTGCTTAGAGTCGTGGGGTGACAGGGAAGGAGGGAGGAGGGTTGGAGTCCAGGCAGCTTAAGAAGCAATGCAGTGGAACAACCAGCATGGGCTGCCGAATATGTGCAGTATGAAATATTTTAATGCATCCATCCAATAAATTCACTGCAGTGAGTCCTGCTACAATGTGTGATATCACACCGTGATTCTGTTCTGTTCACCGTGATATATTTATACCTAAGTTTGATACAATGTGGAATTGCATTTGTATTTAAGCAGTTTTCAGTCAGAGAGAGGGGCAGTATGTGAACTACAATGCAATATAGTCTTAGGGAGAAACAGTACATGCCCACAAAAACAGCTATCCAAGTGAACAATAGCGATGTCTGATTCATGAATGAATCGTTCTATTAAACCATTTCTTTTCAGTGAATTGGTCGAACCGGTTTTCAAATAAGAACATAATAACTTTACAAACGAGAGGAGGCCATTCAGCCCATTAAGCTTGTTTGGGGAATTGAAATTTGTACATCCACACACTGCACAGAAAAAGTCTTGGTCTAAATATCTGAAAGTACCTGGCAAATTATTGTACAAAAACACACAGAAGCCTTTTATGTCATTTACGTTTGCTTTTCCATGTTGCCTTTGGTGTCCCTCTGTGTGCTGTAATCCATTGTAAATGTGCTCTGTGCATACCCGGCCGCATGCTCTGTGCATACCCGGCCGCATGCTCTGTGCATACCCGGCCGCATGCTCTGTGCATACCCGGCCGCATGCTCTGTGCATACCCGGCCGCATGCTCTGTGCATACCCGGCCGCATGCTCTGTGCTCTGTGCATACCCGGCCGCATGCTCTGTGCATACCCGGCCGCATGCTCTGTGCTCTGTGCATACCCGGCCGCATGCTCTGTGCTCTGTGCATACCCAGCTGCACGGCGGCCCTGGCTCTCTACTCCCAACTCTCAGCGATTGACAAGTTAGAATTCTCTTAAGACTTGTAGCTGACAGGAGATGATTATGATGTTAATATATAACTTAGGGGCGGCATGGTACTGCAGTGGTTAGCACTGCTGCCTCACACCTCTGGGTCCCAGGTTCAAGTCTTCCCCTGGGTCACATGTGTGTGGAGTTTGCATGTTCTCCCCATGTTGTCGTGGGGTTTCCCCCGGGTACTCCTGTTTCCCCTCACGGTCCAAAGACATGCTGAGGCTAATTGGACTTGCTAAATTGCCCGTAGGAGTGCATGTGTGCGTGGAGGGTGTGTGAGTGTGACCTGCGATGGGCTGGCCCCCCATCCTGGGTCGTTCCCTGCTCATGCCCATTGCTTCCGGGATAGGCTCAGGACCCCCCGCGACCCAGTAGGATAAGCGGTTTGGAAAATGGATGGATGGATATGTGTATTTTAGTATGTGATTTTAGTGAATGTGAGGTTTTTCAGGAATGCATTGCTCACGTTGTAGCAGGACTGACTGCATGTGTACGCATGTATATTAAAATGAGTAGCATAAAGTTAACTATAAAAAAAAAAACACATGATCGGTGTTGGGAGGTGCTATGTGTCCCTGTTAACCACCATATTTTCCCCACTTTCCCAGCTGTTTGACGAGGACAACCCCTTACACAAATCTGAGAATAAGTACATCTTTACGACAGAGGGTCATGTGGTACCCACAGACGAGCGCTTCCGGGAGAAGCAGTGGAAGGAAGGCATGCTTACGGATCAGGAAGCAACCAACGTGCCTCCCAGCAACACCAGCAATGTAAGATCAGTGCCAGGCAGGGAAAGGGACTGGAATGTGAGTAGGGAACAACAGGCTGGAGAATTTAAACAATACAGTGCTCTTAATATCTTTGCTATGTTATTTTGTCTTTGGGAGTGCATGTTGTACATTGTCTGTTCTGATTTATATTATTCTGTTCAGTCATTCAGAAGTGAATTTCGCTGAGAGATTTCATTTTGCTGAGGCTGTTTTTCTGAATTGAGCCAAAGAACTTGGAATGGTGGCAAGCTGCCGATGACTGCTATCTCCAATCTTCTGTGTGCCCGCAGTGTAACAGGATTCCTGACGAACGCCGGTATGCGCTGCCCTTGAAAAGTGTTTACATGAAGCAGATTGATCAGATGGTGGGACTCCTGTGAGCTTCTCAGAGCAGCACCAGCTGTGGCACCATCTCTGGACCAGGCTTGAAGGGCTGCTGGAGAATCAGCTCCTCAGGTCTGACCTCCAGCTCTATGGGAGGATTTCGGTTTCAGTAATACGGGTTATACTTCTGAAAAACATTACCTTTCTGTTGCCATGAATATTCTTGCTTTTGCAGAAGTACTTCCTGGATTTCTTCCTGTTATTGCCTCACTAATATTATTTGTAACACCTGTATTATGGAGATTATGGTCCTGAATTAAATCTCATGTAATTCCTCTCCATCTTCACAAACAAACAGAAGTTTCTCTGCCTTTTTGCAATACTGCATCACCACATCCTCAGTGTGACAGCAACGGTCTCGTCTGTGATCCTCGGATGTAAATGTAAAGAATTTTCCAAGCATTCTTATACTCTGTAAGGTAATTTACACTGATCTGAGGCCGTGATGTCGGTATATTATACGAATATGATTTGAAAATGACTCAATGCTTGATGCTTCTGTTAGTGGTTTTTATTGATCTGAGGTTAGAAGCTGTAAACCAAAGATCTGTAGGAAGCGACCTATTCAGTTGAATTCTTTCTGAGCTTGTTTGTTCTCTCCATTGGTCTTTTCACTCCCAAGTAATCCAACTGTACAAGTGCTTTTTTGGTTCCTTTAAATATATTGCCAAATTATGGTTTGGATTTGGGTTGTTGGTCTACACTTATGTCTTAAAATTATAATGGGTCTAGTGGGAGGTTGAGCTTAATGGGTCAGTAAGTTGATGCAGTGTTCGGCAACATTACAGAATGAGGGTCTTCAGTTAAAACATGGGGTCTTCCGATTTTACAGTCTGCTAGGCGGAAGATTGCATCAATCTTCATAAATGAGCTTAAAGTTTTAAAAAGGTCTAAATAATCCAGAATATTGCCTCATTTGCACTGCCTTATATGGACAAATCTGAGAGTTCCGTCGCTAAGTACTAAGTTGTTTACGGGTCTTGTAGCCCAGCAATAAAACACATGCCATAAGTCAGACGATAAATGCAGCTTGTTTCGATGCTTATCACAAGGCTAAAGTTATGCATATGTAGGAATGTTGACTGACATTATTTTGACTGCATTTTAAGGCACTTTGCCCTGATTCTGTTCTTAATAGATGTACATGGAGCTTGATTTGTGCCTGAGAATTTTGAGTTATGCTGGAGATAATTTTTATATTGAGGGGTCAATCCACGATAGTCTATAACAGCAATGTCCATAAAATTATGAAGTCCAGTGGACGCAGTGTTATAGTCTTAAATTCCTGCCAGAAATGCTTCTGCGGGTGATTTGTGAGCTTTCAGCCAGTTCAATTCTTCCATTGTAATACCTGGGTTCCAAGGGATTTTGGGCTGCAAGATGTTGGCTGTGTGATTATATTGATCCATGAAAAAACTTTGGGACATAACTAGCACTGTTTTCACTTGCTTATAGGACTTTTTATGTGGAGTAAGCCTCTCCCTTGAAAATATAAACGATAACAAGTTGCATGTAGGGTTATACTGAAAGAATTGTTCGAAATTGCATTTGAAGTTTTCATTAGGTGGAAAGAACAATGTGTTTTCAATTATAACAAAATAAAGCCATATTTTATAAGGGCATTTTTGTGGAGTGTTAGTCCTATAGCGATTTATACATGTGCATTTTAAGTTTGTACATCAACAAGCTCTTTAGAAAATTATGAGTTTGACTGATGGCCGTCAGAACAATGTGAATAACTGTTCTCCATAGAGGACGAGGTTTGTCTGTTCCAGGTTTGGCTGTGAGTTAAGTCTATTATTTAAATATACAGCTGGATTCCTGCTTGGAGATGGTAGCATACATGCATATGGAGTTGTTAATCCAAACAATTTACATGTGCTATGTGGCTTGTGCATCTTACCTATGTTGTCCGAAGCTCTATATTAAAAAGTGTTAAAAGGGGACAGGAAACTCAGGGATTTATAATGTGTCAACTTCTAAGCAGATTAATTTGCATGCTCGACATGTCATTGTTTCTGTTATTGGAGCCATTTCTTGTATTCATATGTCCTCTGACTCTGGAACATTTAGCATGTTAATTTAAATAATTCTAAATATGATTTGCTCTATAGGTCTCAAGCAGATCTTTGCATGGTTTGTAGGTCATTTCTATACACTGTATATCATATTCTTCCAATCTGTTATTGAAAGTGGAACATGTTGAGGTTTATGGCCCTTAGCCACATAGATTAAAGGTTTGCTCAGTGACAATTGGACCAGGAAAGTGAGATCTGTTCAATATGTACACTCTGGATTTTAGTCGGTGATGTGGCAAACATTGCTTTTTACAGCTAAATAAGTTGCTCTTGTACTACTCTAATGCACTTCTCAGCAATCATTCTGATTCTGTACTGAAATACTTCAGTGCTGTTATTGTTTTTATTTTCTTCTCTCCCTGCTGGAAAGATCTGAGTGATTCTCTGGCGCTCGCTTTACCAGTAACAGCTTCATGCACCCATCCTGCAGACATGGCTCTCTCATGGAGTGTGGATGGGTTTGGTGGTTCATTCCACACACCTGTCACCCATCAAGCACCTTTCCCAAGCTGCTGTTAGCCAAACACCTCACATCCCATATCTTCCCAGTAATTGTAAAGAAACATCTGTTTAGTTATCATGACCACACGAGCAGAATCTCCTCTTTGTATTATATTGCTTTGAGGTGTGTTTACAAATTGAAACTACAAGTGGTATCCATTTTTCACCAAATGTGCCATTTCTTTACAATAGAATCTTTAGAAAATTGTTTTTAATTTTTGCAAGTGTTTTTATGTAAAGACAATTTTTAAGTCTGAGACTGGAAAGATTGTAAAAGTACACCCATTAACAACAAATAAAGTGGGAGAAAAAAAATCCTGGATTAAGTTCACTAAATCTGTACCTGAATTGAAAAATGTTGCTTGCTTTGTGTGTGTGTGTGTGACAGAGAGTGTGTGAGAGTGAAAGAGTGAGAGATTACATTGTGGAGACCAAATAAAATACATGAACAATAAAAAGACAATAAAAGCCTGTTATTTTGGTTTTGTGGGGACCACCTTTTCAGTGCCCACAAGGGGAAACACAATTTAATAATAATCTGTGACTGCAATCAAAAAACTAAAACTGACAAACTGTATTTTGTTTGGTTACTTATGGTTAAGGTTAGGGCTGGGTAGGGGTTAAGGTCACCATGTTGGGATTAGGGTTTTCCCCGTGGTATTGAATGCAGAGTCCTCACAAAGATATGAATACAAATGTGAGTGAGTATGTGTGTGAGAAAGACATACAAAAAGAGCAGTATCTCTCTAACTACCAAGCATAGAGTAATTTGTGTAAAGTGATTTAAAAACTTGTTCTTCTTTAGTGTGAAGTAAAATGAGCAGCGAAAATGAAAGGTTTGCTTTGCTAGTTAAGCTTTACTTGGTATATTTTGCTTTGCCATCATGAGTCCTGTACAGTACATGGGCTGTTTACAGGCGAGACTACACACTAACCTGGATTAACATTTCCGAAAATGGTTGACCTGCAGACTAACAGAACCGGAATGTCCAGTTTCCTTCTGCCTCCATTGCCCTTGCCTGTCACAGCTTCTGTACGCCATTTAGGGTTAGCGGTACAAGCCATGTCGAAGTTTGGCGTTCTATAACTGTCAATGTAACCTCTAGCACTGCAAGCAAAGTCCAACTTTACAGTTTATCTTAGTCTTACTCTGAAAGGTTTGGCTATAAGCCAGGTTCATTTGCTGTTACCACTACCGAGAGTGCATTGTGCTGATTTAAGAGGCAAACTATCATGTAATGTCTCTAATACCGCAGGAAGTGCTTATACAGGTATTAGATGCAACCTCCATTATAAACTACTTGACTTGTTCTTGCCAGATTAAGGATAAACATTGATTTACTGCAATTTTTTTATATGTGCACTTCTCTACTTTTTATACTACACTGGAATTCCACTTCTGCTCCAGTGTGGTTGCAGGTTCTCACTTTCTTGTGTGATAGTCATATTGAAAGAGTTGTTTGGACTTTTTGCAATATTTGTTTCAATTTACTTTTATAGAATGCAGGTCTCAACTTAGAACTTAGCAACAAAATTACAAATCGATTTGAAGCAGATAAATTAAGACTAATATCAAAGGCGGCAACAGCAGTAATTGTACAATGTTGATAAAAAAACGACAGCAGTGACCAAAATGTAGGATTAGAGTTTTCAGTTTCCTGTTATGGATAGCATAGTTTTAATTTATGAAATGAATTGAATCTCTCATTTTTAAAAATTGGTCATAATTTGGTTTTTTGGGAACTAAAGACCCATTATCTTTCATGACAAATGACCCAACAGGTCTGGGTGTTATTCTCTATCAGCAGCTGTACAGGTAAGAATCATTAAACCATCTGCATATTCTATTTGTCGTTGGTTTGGATTTGAAAGGGCAAGGTGTCCTCAAAGGAAGACTGGATGCTGTCCTCAGTTGGAGGTCACATTGATCATTGGAGACAGATTGAGGTCAAGCGGTCATTCCACTCCTGGGTAAAGGCAGAAATGACAGCAAGCATCTGGGAATTCAGGCTACCAAGGGATACCAAATTAGCAGGCGTCAACTACTGCCACCTTGTGGATTTCAATTATTCCGTACCTGACAACAATATTCATTATGCTGTGGCAGTTCACCACATAATTTAGAAATTGAAATATGTGTTTTTGGATGATGGCAAATACAGAACCATGGTATTGTATGTGTATGTGTAGCAGTAGGTACTGGGCTTAGTTGTATGTTACGCTTCATTGAGCCAAGAGTTAGAGACGTTACTCTCACCTTATGGAGGTGTGGCTCTTAAAAGAGACCACAGTCCTTGAGGTTTTCCTTGATGATGATGTCAGTGACGGCATCAAACACAAACTTGACGTTCTCTGTGTCTGTGGCGCAGGTCATGTGGGAGTAGATCTCTTTGACATCTCGTCTCATGTTGAGGTCCAGAAACTGCAATTTGATGTAGTTGCCTGCATCCTCATAGGTGTTGGGACCTCATGGCAATTAAAGTATTGTTAGATAGATATGAAGTCAGGGTATTCAAAACCTCCTGTCTAGGCATGATAAATTCTGCATGAATGGACTCAGCATGATTTATGAGAAACTAAGGTGCTGCCTGCTGAGCCACTATATAGGTATAAAGTGTATATGTGTATATTCTTACTTAAAGAGAAGTATTTCAGATTTTAGCTTAAAGTTGTATTGATTGTAATTCAGCTATGGTGTGAGCACAGTTCATGCAAGGTAACATGGGGTTTCAAAGTCGAATAATATTAACTATTCACTGTCATTAAATATAGTGTTTTGTGAAATAGTGGATTTTTTTGCAATACCGCCGTGCTGGCAGACAACATATAACGTACCTCACCCTCTACACTGCATACATGCAAACAAACGCAGATGCCTCACCATCATACTCAGGGAAGCACATGCTGAGATGGGCCTTCTTGATCTTCTCGATGAAGACATCCTTCTTGTTAAGGAAGAGTACAATGGAGGTGGTGGCGAAGTAACGGTGATTGCAGATGCTGTTGAACAGATGCAGACTCTCATGCATTCGGTTCTGGGTAGGAGATGGAAAACGGAGGAGAATGCACACTGAAGTTAAAAATAGCTACAGATAATCAATACAATCAAAATCCAACCAACTCCAAAAAAAAGTAGATGTACATATCACACTTATTATTTTTTTAAGTTTTCTAGTTGTGTTTGTCTTAATAAAATTAACTCTCTTCAGCTTAATCGATTCAAGATCGGTCATAATCAATTCTGCAGAGAAGTGCATGCAGAACCCCGCCTAGGTCACATGTGTGTCGAGTTTGCATGTTCTCCCCATGTCGTCGTGGGGTTTCCTCCGGGTACTCCGGTTTCCCCCCACAGTCCAAAGACAGGCTGAGGCTAATTGGAGTTACTAAATTGCCCATAGGTTTGCATATGTGAGTGAATGGTATGTGAGTTTGCCCTGTGATGGGCTGGCCCCCCGTCCTGGGTTGTTCCCCATCTCATCCCTCCCAGTTCAGCAAAAATGGAGACTGTCTGTGGCCCCCCAAGGACCAGATTAGGAAACACTGCTCTGCATATTTTGCCACACTAGAGGTTATTGGGTACTAATTTCTTACCACTTCCTCATCTTCCACCAACACCATGTCATAGGCGCTCAGGGCAGCAATAAAGATGATGCATGTGACACCTTCGAAGCAGTGGATCCACTTTTTTCTCTCAGAGCGCTGACCTCCGACATCAAACATCCTAAAAATGGAAGTCCGGATGTAGAAGTCGGGGATTACAGGTGTGTTTATGTGCATCCATTTTCTGTGCTCTCTTCCAGTTGATTTTTGTTATTCTTGAATGTGTTTTGTGAAACAAATGGTACTAATTCTGAAAAAGCACTTTTCACAAATTAGACTCAATTAATTTTATACCCTTTTAATATCCACAGTGCATAGATAAGAACCATTGACCACTCATGTGCCCCCTGTGAATTAGTAAAAAAATTGAAGACAGACGCCATGTTTATGTAAGCCTATATGATATGGTTTCTCCTATCTGGCCTTGACAGTTAGCATAGTATATCCTGTCATATGAACCCTACCTGAAGTTGAGATCCTTGAAGGAGAATTGGGTTTCGATTATACCAGTGGTCTTAACTCTTGATCGCAGCACATCCTGTTCAGTAGGTACATACCCAGGCTTTACCAGTCTCTCCAAGTCATTGAGGTAGCTTAGAATTACAGAAAAAGTCAGGGAGGTGATGTCAAAATAACCATTATCTTGTAATTCATAAGGATTCAGGATCAACAGTAACAACTGATAGGGATTCAGGATCAACAGTGAGAACTGATAGGATTGTAAAGAACTCCATTATATTGGTTGAAAACACGGTATTCAAAACCTTATGTCTAGGCATAAAAATGATGTAATTAATTGATCAATTAATGTTAAGTTATTAATGCTACTTAATCAACAGAGCAAGATTCTCATAAAAAGAATAAGGTGCTCTTTGTGGATTAATACGTATTGGCTTGCATTTGTGTAAAGATGAAACCTGTTATAGCACAATTTCCCACTTTGTCCATTTTAGGAAGCTTCACTGGATGTGAAAAAGTGATTTTAGGTTTTTATGATTGTGTTCTCGACCTTTCTGAGGCAAGGCTGCTCAATCCTACTGGTGACATGAAGTCACCAACATTCAATACTCCCTTCTGAGGGAGTGCTGATTTAACCCGTTGATTTCACTTGTGCATGAAAGGGAAGTCGACTTGCCCACGCACCCTCTGTGGTGCTAGCAGACAACAGCTATGCAGTGTAGTGTGCCCCATATAGGCAAACACCAGCCCTCCTGTTTAGAGGACCATCTTAAATGCCCTCCCCCCCCCATGCCAAACTAAACACTGCCTCACAATAAACACAGAGATAACCAGAGATAGTCAAAGGAAGAACTTTGACTTACTATCCAGCAGAGTCGTTCAGCTGATACTCCGAAGCTCTTTCGAAGCAGGCCTGTATACCAGAGTCTTTCCAGAGACGTATGATGATCTCCGACAGCTCCTTAGGCATGGTACCTTCCTCGATGGTGTCTGCTAGATGCATCAACTTCCTGGCATCATCCTGAGAGCAGAAAGACACTCCTGAAGATGTAACTGGCACATACAGGTAATCATTAAATACTAGTCCTTAGTGCATATTTATATGCGCTACCTCAGAACAATGTAACTAACTGGTCTGATAACTAAGACATTTCAGTTGAACTCATTCTCCATAATATAGGTAATGCTGTCAGATCTGTATTTCAGCTTACAGTATGTGTTACAGCAGTAGAGCCTCTGGTTTTATGGTTTATGGTGCTTGCTTGTATGATGGGCTTTCTTGTCACCCCTTTACCTGTTGGGCAGTGTCCCCATAGCCGATGTTGAGAGTGCTCATCGCCTTCACAATGGCCATGATGGACTGCAAAGTGTTGCTGTAGATGATGACAATGAACTCCAAGCACTCTTCCAGTGAATAACCATCCTGGTGGATAATTCTGTGTGGGTACAATTACATTCATGGTGGGTGAAACATGGCAAAGAATTTCTATTGCTGCTGGAGTCATTCCATACCAACTACATGAATTTCTGTGATACTCACTTCATTTGTTTGACAATTGTGCTTTTACCAGATTCACCAGCCCCTAGAATAATTGAAAAAATTTAAGTATTATTAATAATATAAATTTATGCAAATATATATAATAATCCAGGCTAAATCTAAGCATTTTATTTAATTGCCACTAGGGGACACTATTGCTCTCTCACTGCTTTGTTTCTGCATGTTTTGTGTAGTTCAGTTTTTAACCGATGAATTATATTGTTATTAGTAATATATCATAATCCCCAATGCATGCCATTCAAGGTGAATTTAAATATAAGGTTATTGTTTTAGTTTTTAAATCAGACAAGCCTTTTTTTGCAGGGAGTAAAGGCATGACTTCAACCTAAAATCTGAGACATTAGCAGCTTCATGGGTGGTGGCAATGTGAAGCTCAGTACAGGATTTTTGTCTTTATAAATCTATGTACCTTTATATTTACATTAGAATAAGTAACAATCTGGATGTAGTGTAGTGTAGCCTCCTGTAAGGTATGCTAAGGTATGTCATTTTAATCTTGTAAAAGATAAACACGTTATAGCTGATGTCAGGGGATGGGCAAGTAGTGGGGGGGAGGGGGGGGGGGTAATTTAATGCTCTCTGTCCCTGACCCAAATCTCCAAATCTCTGAGAAAAGTGAATCACCCTCTGACTGGTCAAAGACAGCTTTCCCTTATTAAGGGAAGGTGTGCATGTTTTGATAGCCCAGAAGGACCGGTAGGTATATGCAATTCTAGGTTAAAAAATAAGAATAGTTTTGATCCAGCATAGCAATATGCTAGAATTAGAATTTTTTTTATTATTGACAGGTATCATGTTTCAGGAATTGATAAGCAGTTTCTCACATAACATTTTATATTACCTTAATTTCTTGTATTAATTAGATAGAAATAAAAAAGAAAGGGTTTGACCATGAAGAGGTTTCTTCCGTTTGCTCTGCATCAGCAAAGTGCATCTTAGTTAATAGGTCATGGCTGTCTCTCCTCATTAATTCTTCAGTGTGTGATGAGTTGGTGCTGATTATGAGATTATTTTACAAGCTTTTCTTTTGAGGCAGGCTTGTTTGCTAAATCTTGTTTCGATTTGCTTGTTTGACAAATTAGCAAAGCATTAGATTTCATAAAAGGTAAAATTCTTTATGTCCAGCAGTTCTTACAGAGCTCAGGATAAATTTAAGGACAGATTGAGCTTGTAAGATGATTGTTTATTCTCACCTGATTTAATCAACCAAGACCCTTTGAGGTATTATTACATGGAACAGTGGGACACAGAGATTGTCTGGTGGGTTGTGTCTGGAAAACCTCTGTATTGCAAAATTTGTAGTTTGAGGGTTAGCAAAATGGGGAATTCTGTAGCAATAAAATGAAAATGTTGTCTTGGCTCCTGATCTGAAAATACACAGATTCTTTTTGTGACTAATGACTTTTGGACTATGTAGGTTTTCCATTCAATAAGAAAACATTGTATGGCAAAAATATGCAATATATCAAAACAAAAAAGTTCACAAGTGCAAGTTGTTTCCTCATAAGTAGCAACCTACTGATCAGGCCTGCTAGAGTGGTAGGGGCACCAGATATCTTAGCTCACGTAGATATTCCATATACTGCTGTAAATCCATGACAGGAAATTACAACAAAACTTCCAGCAGCCATCAAATTGGCAGTTCTTTTAATAAGGTGCATTTGATTAGTTTTTGAGACTTTGAATACTTTGGCTGAAGAGAAACCTCTATTCACTATTTTTTGGCTGGCATTGTCCTTCATTTACTCTTTCATTTACTAATGTCCTGGATTTACTCTAGCGCCAGTGTTTCTCAAGACAATATCAAGACAATCTTAAAGACAATGTATTTTCTCTTTGTCAAACAGGAGGGACAGATGTCCTGTGGGCCATATTATAAGCCCTATAATACACTATAAACCCTTTCTTTGCTGTGTAAAACCCTGCGGTCTTTTTGGTCATAGCAGACTTTACCCAGCAGAAGCAGCTTCACAGTCCTGGCATCCTTGTCCGCATCCTCCTTCAGCTTCTTCTCCAGTTCCCTGGAGTGCTTCTCCTCTGCACTCGCTCCAGCTCCCATGTTGCCTTTCTGGATATGGTCACTTTCCTCACAGGTAGATTACCAAGTCCTGAAGGTCTTCTTTGCTGTCTGCAGGCCTTCAGCGGTGTCAGTGATGCAGCCCTGACATCCACTGCTTCCCATTGGCCGGCGAGTCTTTCACATTGTAGAGTGATGTTGGGGATCCTTGTGACCACCTGACTTCAATCAGCCAATGATAAGGGAGGACAGGGGTAGTGGTTGGACACAAGGAGGCTGAGGTATGAGTGATGGGGAGGGTGGTGGCACTGGTGAATAACACAAGATTTAAAGAGACTTTGCTGTGCTCAGCGGAAGGTGCACAGTGAAGAGATGGTAATTCAGCTCAAGTGCTTATCTCCACCATAGTCCTCATGCATCTGTACTGTGCACTGCACATAAAGAACCAACTTGCCACAGGGTATGGAATATCCATAAATTGGACAATTCTATAAATTAGTGCAAATTTGCTTATGAACTTTAGTCAGATTTAATGTCATACAGCATCACACACTTTCAAATCAAATGTGCTTTTAGGAGGTATATTAGAGCTGTTTTTTAACAGATGTTAAGTCTTTGTAGAAAGAATGCCATAAGACTGAAAAAAAGCCAAAGATGGTTCTCTTGAATAACCTCCATGAAATGCAAAAAACATCTCGTTATATAATGATATTATGCTAATGCTGTTGTGTTCTGTGTGAGGCTCGAAAGCAGTACCCCCAGGGCTTCCTTCAGGTGCAGTATCACTTTTACTGAAACTTCTAATAGATGAGCTTCGAATTCACAGGTAGCCATGACTTCAGTTTATTTATTTATTTTTTTATTTTGTCCCAATATCTTCACTGAAGACTTTTATCCATCTTTGAAGCATGAGCTCAGCTTTTGTGAGGTAGTTAAAGAGCTTTATACTTTCGTCTGATAGATCGTGCTGACCTCAATCTGCGGATGGACAAGGGAGATAAATCTGGCATGTGTCCTCTAAAACAGCAAGGATGAAACTGAGGGAAAGATAGACGCGATTGGCAAAAAGTAGATAATAAGCATTATAAAAGGGAGCTTACACTTTATACTGGTATGCTCATAAATGTTCTTTATTGAAAGGTAGTTATCCTAGAGAGGTCTTGTACAGACTAGAAATTAAATGTGCCAGTTGTTAACATTGATTTACAAATATGTGTCTGGCCCTTGTACTGCAGCCAGACAATCATTTTTGGAAGAGTTGCTGATTGATGTCTAAAAGAATGAAACTATTGTCATAAACATACATTGTGTACATGTGGAAATTGTATTTAAATATGGCATTAGGAAGAACAAATGCTTTACATATTGCATAACATACAATGCACCTAATGGGCTGTTTTGAAAGGGTCTATTTTACTTATTTATTTTTTTATTTTAAATCTGTTCAACTGTATTGTATTGTGAAACACTGAACTGATAATTTTTTTAGCTCCGGAGTAACTCTGAGATGTGACCTGACTGCATAAGGGGTGGTTGCTGTCATCCGCTGCTTGTCATGTTTATTCTCTGCAGGGCCGGACTTACGTACAGGCTAATCTGGGCTATAGCCTGGGGCCCTTAGTCGTGGAGGGGGGGGCAGCTTTTTTTCTAGTTGTTGCAGCAGCATTTTATGCTGTGGGTAGAGTTGGCCCCCATCCAATATATTATAGGATTGTCCTTCAATGAAAAATAAAATGTGTTCCTTTTTGAACCATTTTGTACACATTTTGTACCCACTTCTTCTCCACTTGAGTAATATCATCAACGTGGGCCCCGGGGTGCGGGGTTCTTATTTATTCAGACTGAAAGTAGCCCCAGCAATAGTTTTAGTCCAGAATCCCTGCTGAGAAACGTGCAGCTGTGGAAAAACTGAGACCATAGCAACGTTTTTTGTGTCACCCATTTCTCAAATTATGCACAAACACACACACGACTCAGATGTAATATTGCAAACTGCAGCCTGGTTCTTCTCTGTTTCTCATTCATGAAGGGCTTTATGGGACTAAAGTCCTGCTTCAGCCTGATACAAACTGTCCTAGCAGTGCACTTCTCACCTGCACTTGATGTTTCATAGTCCTTTTGAAGGTCACTTGATATCATCAGAAACTGTCATCAGTTCATCAGAAACTGTCGGATAAGTTAACGGTCATCTCTGGCATTAGAAAGTCGCTTTTGCCCTTTGGCTGGTTTCTGGTTGTTCCCAGTGTCTCCTGCATCACCTTGTTCTTGTGTACTGCTGTCTTAGAAACTTTGGAACTTGGAAGCAACCTGCTGCCCAGTGTAGCCTTCTGCCAGCAGAACCACGATTAAACCAGAATTAAACAAATGGAGATTTGTTTAAAAATATAGAGCGGTCTCTTAATTTTTTTCCAGAATTGGATAACTTGCCAGTAGAAAATGGAATGACACTGTAACAATCATGATGTCAACTGTGCCAAGAGTCATTGGCACAGGGTCGCAGTGGTTCAATGGACAGCACTGCACCTTCACACTACCCAGGTTGGGGGTTTGAATCCTGCCAGTGTTCTGTGTGACTGAGGAGTTTGCATGTCCTTTCTATCCAGGTTGCTTTTGCGGGTCAATGACGTGTGGTCAGGTTAATTAGCCATTGTGTGTATTTCCTATGATTAACAAGCATGCCTTCCAGGATTCAGCCTTGCTTGTGCCCTGTGCTTCCTCAAATAGGCTCCAGGTCCCCTGTGACTCTCACTAGGATAGCAGCACTAGTGTACGGAATTGCACCATCATGCGACGCGAGCCCATTTTTTATGAATGAATGAGACCGCTCATAGTTTCCGCAATCTCATAAACTGTCTCACTTAAAACACTTTTGAAGCAGGAGGAGAACGTTCAGTTCTTATAAATATAGAGCTTTCATTTATTAGTTAGCAACATCAACAATGAAAAGGGGAAAAGAAAGTCATAGACATCATTACAACACCTGTGAATTGAGTTTGTAGCATTTACACCCTCTTTCTTAAGAAATCAACACCACCTACCAAAAAAAGCTAAAGGCATGTTGTAAAAATACGAAGAAATTGTACATCTTTTCTTTGTAGCCCTCTGTTTTATCCCATGATGTAAAACAGGGGAAATTAAAGATACCAAACACTGAAAAACAGACTTGGGCCCATTGTAGCCACGGCATAGAATATGACTTTCTCACATTGTACCAGTCTCTAGGGCCAAGTATTGACATTATTCACATAAAATAACAAACATTCAATATCTGTTATTTAAGGAACATCAAAGAAAAAAAAACTAAAAAACCCGGCAATATAGCTTTTTGTTTCACTTGTATATACAGTACAGGTACATTTCATGCACACAATGAAAAGCCAGCTTCCCAACATTTTGGTATGTGTCACACTCAGGTTAGACGTTCTGGATGTGTATATACATTGAGGTTCTACATGTGGAACCAAAGTGTCTATGAAAATTTGAACTGCTTCCTTTCAGAACAGTATGACACACATCAGCGATGTTGCCAAGTCGATCGGTGCCATCTCTCATTAATCCAGCCCAATTGTGCTTTTTTATACTATTCACCTTTTTGTGCGACTGGACATGCAATGTTGAAAGTCAACCACGGATTTCCCGAGCCTTTACACTGGAAGGGGATTTACCCTATGAACAGACTGCCACTGCATCTTGACCACATTGCACAGGCCAACATTCAGATTTCACCAGATTGGACGTGCGAGAAGAATATTGCACAGGCTTCTATAAAGTACGGACTGCTTTATCTCTGTTAATTTAACTCATATCGACATGTTTAAGACAGACCTTAAGCACCAAATGTTCATGGATCTAGCAGACCAGGTGCTGGGGTCCTGCTATCAGCTAATGGGACAAATGGACACTTTAAAAATATTACCCTGTACAAGTATGGGCAGAAGTCCACTGGCATTTGATGTTAACGTGATGTCACATTTTTACTATGCTGCTTTATGCTTCTGCAGACATATCCCTATGTTGAAATTCTTAAAGACATTCTCTACTCCCTTGCTCTTATACCCAAAACCAGACGACGTAATACCTTTGTGCTGCTTTTCCTTGTCACAAAGGAAGCTCTCCTGTTTAATGGGCTGTTTCTTAATGTATTATTCTATGTAGATGCCACAGATGTGCGAGTCAGTTTTTAAAGACACATCAGAAATATCATGCAATTTCACAGCATTGGTAGTTTCGTTGCCATATTCAGCAGCTGATCTGATTAAAAAAAATTATGCTCTCACAGGTACAATATTGAGAAGTAATATACACACACAACAGAAACGAAACCATTGCTATTTGTTTGGAAGCAGTTGGGCTCACAAATATGAAGGTAACAACTGTGGACACTAAGGCAGATAAAAACCAGTTCAGAAAAATAGACAAAATAGTCAAACCAAACTTATATGTCAGGTTATATTACGATACACTTTTGGTTCAGTTTGGTTAATTTAAGTTACTGTGCTTAGGCAATGCAGAGATGCCGACATCACTGCTGTCTGAAGTGTCCACAGGTGTTTGGACTAAATGATGAAACATCAAGTTTCGCTTCAGTCCCTCAGGTCCTGCGTCCCAAAATCCCAGATTTTCTGAGCTCCTCCCTCGCGATGCAAAATATTATTGCAAATTGAACCTGGGCTCGGGCAAAGTGTCAGTTACGGAAACTCCCGGAAACATGCAAACACGAGCTAAACCCAAATCTTATACAGCCTCAGTCTGACTCACTCCTGTTTCTTTTAATAGAAACCCATTTGAATTATTATTCAAAAATTGTCAATAATTATTTTCAGTTATTTTTCGGAAAATCTTTTAAAGTGGGTTGCAGCTCTTTTATATTTCAGGATAACAATAGTAACATCATCATCATTATTATTATTATTGTTATAATTATTATTATTAGAGTTTTCCTGAAACAGTACCTATACAAAAAGAGCCTTTTTGTACTTTTTCTACTTTATAACAAATAAATCCACAAAGTCATACTATGTACAACCTATAATAAATACTGTGTAACATTTTTTTTTCACTGTTGACATGAACTTCTGCTTGCTTGATTCAGGTTGCTTCAGGTTGGTTTCTTTTCCTTTTGAACGCTGGAGTTTCCTCATCTGTACAAGTCTTTGTCATGGACCGTTTTTGACATTTTCATGTCTCATGGACCCACGGGTGTCCCCCGTGATTTCGGCGGTTGCGTGACTTCTTCTGCTCCTTCAGCTCCTTCAGGTCCTTTGCTTTGATGCTACTCATCATGGGGTCCATGAAGCCTACATTACCCAGCTGCCAGTAGTCCAAGCAGTACTGATTGATGAGGCCCATCTCGGGCTGGCTGAGGATGGTCAGGAGGTCCTTGTACTGGCCCGCACTGGGTGTCCACGGGCTGGAGGGAAGTGGAGGCACTACAGCCGTCTGCCAACCATTCTCCATCAGGATGTTGTTAACGGCCCGGTTGGACAGAACCACCAGCTGCAGCCTAAGCAGCATGTGTTTGAAGTTCTTCTCAGTGGAAGTACACTGGTAAAGTCCGGCATCAGAAGGCTGCAGAGATCGCAGCAGCAGGCCCTGATCAGTTTTCAGCACCCGTCCATCTGATCGCATCTGGGCAAGTGAAAGGAGTCAAAGAAAGGGAAAGTGTGCTCTTTAGGTCACTGGGCATCATTAGTAATGGTCAAGGCAGAAGAAAATATTTTCTTGCTCTGTGCTTCTCAAAATGGTAACAAAGGAATTCAAATGCATGCAAAATGTTAATCATTCATATATTATTTAGTAAGGGGTGGCATGGTGGTTAGCACTGTTGCCTCACACCTCTGGGACCTGGGTTCGAGTCTCCGCCTGGGTCACATGTGTGTGGAGTTTGCATGTTCTCCCCATGTTGTCGTGGGGTTTCCTCCGGGTACTCCAGTTTCCCCCCACAGTCCAAAAACATGCTGAGGCTAATTGGACTTCTTAAATTGCCCGTAGGTGTGCATGTGTGAGTGAATGGTGTGTGAGTGTGCCCTGCAATGGGCTGGCCCCCCATCCTGGGTTGTTCCCTGCCTCGTGCCCATTGCCTCTGGGATAGGCTCCGGACCCCCCGCGACCCAGTAGGATAAGCGGTTTGGAAAGTGGATGGATGGATATTATTTAGTAGTTGAAGTACTGTACACTATATGTGTTTTAGTTTATTATTTTAACGGAAGATATTTGGGCTTATCTGCAGCCCTCTTAGTTTTTACATTTTGTTTTCATCTTCCTAACCGTTAGTGAGACAACTTATGCCAAATGAGGTGTTGCTGAATTCTAGGCAGCATCATACTTAAAACAATCTTCGTGTTTGGTTACATTTGCCAGGCTAGAAAGGCTGCCCCTAGTGGGGGATTACAGCACTAGCGCTCCAAAGACATCCAGCTAAGCAGGTGATGAGTTACATAAGCCAGTGGACCACAGGGCACGCAGGACGATTTTATTCCCCCTGACGTTATTGGCTAAACCAGCTACACCTCATCTGCCAAGGTTCTTCCCCAGAACTCAGCCTTCCAGTGGCCTCGAGAACAAGTTTCCTACATGCCACACCTATTTCAGCTTCCAACCCTATCCATCCGCATCCCCTCCCACAGCCCCCCACCTAAGCGATACAATATAATATGATGACAAATTCTGGCTACAGTTGCTGTCATGTTCTCCCATTTTCCATTCTTCAGTAGAACATGCCAATTTAATGACAGAACTCAGGGCTGGACCAGTCAATAGCAGACTGGCTAAATGATTAGATGTTCAATGCTCAGAGCAACTGCTGCCGTAAGGAGCTGGACAGATACCACTGGAAAGCATCTATCAGACATATATCATTGGAAAACAAAATGGAACAAAGATGTATGAGTTCATATCTGCATGAACAGAATGGGCCACGTTTCCACTCCTTTTCCTACCAGAATGTACATGCTTAACGCAGAACAGCATTTCATGCAAAGCAATACAATTTGTGCTGTAGATCTTCCACGGAGGCATTTGTGTGTCCCAGCTCGGCCAACGCCCTGCTGGCTCTCTCTCACGATTGCAAAACAATGCAGACCAAAGTGAAGGATCAGCAAACTGTGTTCTCATTGCACTGTGTGAATTATAGTGTAAACTGTATATACATCCATTTGGCAGGCTGGTGTAATGGAGCCTGACATAAAGTTACCATGTAGGGTAAACCAAAGGCCAGGCAGCAGAAATGTGATATGTGTGACAGGCTGAAGGTTTTCCCACCTCTTTCTTCCTGTCACTGCTGTCCTTCTGCAAGTGCCACTTGATGGACACATGGGGAGACCTGGCCTGGCATTCCAGGAATGCACTGCTCCCCTCGACGCCATACTGCACCGTCTCCATTGTGTTCTTATTGGCTGGAGCAGACCATAGAAACCATGATGTCACCATCACAGAGGATCCCGGCGTGCATATATCTTATAGCAAGTTTTAGTCTCTCAGAGCTGCAATGAACTACCCTCCTCCCCCCCAGCACATGTTTGTGTATTTTCCCATTGTGTGGAGATTCATTTCTATTGGAAAAATTCTAATTCCAACAAATGACATGACATTAACTGCATCAGCAATGTTAATGGATAAATACTGGTAAAATGGCTCATGTATTTCTGGTTAGCTGACAATGAGAACATCGACCTATAGATGTCCAGTGGGTGTCCACTGCCTCACTGCAAGCTGCACACTGGGCTCACCATTTGAGTTATAGCCTCTGCACTGCCGAATCGGGTTTCCATACTTCACATCCTGTCTTCGGCTTCGCCTGAATGAGTTGGATAAACAATATGCAAATTAATCAATTTGTCATGTCATATTCTATTGCAACGCCACACAAGTTATTTTCTTAGTCAGTGTTATTACCCAGATTAACTTATCTGGTTCAAGAGTTGAGCTTTATTCCTGCTTCTGGGATCTGAGCCACTAAAATCTCGGTTACGGTTAGAGAGCTTGAATCAGCATATCACCTGCTGTCCCCCACAGGAGCAGTGAGAGCCAGAAGACCACACAGTTTGACAAGGGCCTAACCTCTTCTGAGATGCAGAGTAGCGTGTGCAGGACTTGCCGTCCCAGGCGCAGTAGGGATCGCGGGCAAGGCAGCAGTCAGCGCATGCCTCTCCATACACATCACAGCGATGAAGGGCCAGGTGAGTCACTCCCGACTCTGAACCCACGTACAGCTGTTGCTGAAGTGGTGCAAGAAAGGAATGGACATGAAACAAAGGTCAGAGAGAGGGGTCTAGCTGGGCGTTAGGAGGAACTGTACATCTGGTCATCAGACAGGGTCCGTTCTGTTGATTTTTCACATCTGATAAAGTCTGCGATAGTTACCACTGTTGGTTTTTTTTTTACATGGATCAAACTAATTAGGCTCTTTTTATATTGTTGGGGGAACAGGCTTCAATAGACCATCAATTTTATTCCAACTAACATTTTAAGGTCACCTTTATTTTCCATGTGTGTGGCTCATTTTAAAATTTCCAGATTATATTGGAAATTGAGATTATATTGCAGAAAATGTCTCCTATGGAAGAACTTACTCTTTTTGAAGAAATTTTCATTGTTGTGATTGGAGTGGGGACCTAGAGAGTCAGGAAAAGAAGTAAATCTTTAAGGGCTGCATTGAAACAAGTATATGCTGAAATACATTTATTGAGTAAATATTACTTATAGTTATTTATTAGATAAGTGACATTCTTATTTCAAGGGGAATCTGCCAGACTGTCACATACATTTATTTTATTTTTATTACAACTGTAGAAGGTCAGGAAGATGACTTTGGCTCACCTTGAACACCTCCACTTCCTCAAGGACTAGCTCCTCAGTTCTCAGGTCATCTCTCGGCAGAACGATCACCTTCTGAACAGTTCCTCGATCTATAAATCACATGGGTACTGTAAGATATCTAATATCTTCCTCATGTGACTCCTGCTCTAGGCTGATTTAGGATATCCAACAAAATATCCTAAAGAATGTCCTGGTCTCTGTCCACTTACACATACCCCGAGGTATATTGCTGGGGTGTGTTATTCTTGGAATAGGGATTGGCTGTCTTTCATGGCAGTTGCTGAAAGAACAAACATATTCTAAAATACTTAATGGTGTGACTCTGTGGCTCATGGGGATTTTACTTACACAAAACATTCTAAGGGCAGAAGGAAAATTGATTGGTTCAGAGAGATCATCTATCAGACGGTAGAGGAGGTGGATCCAAGCAACTAGAGGAGGCAGGACTAACCAATCAGATGTCTTGGTCCCCCCTCCTCTAGTTCCATGGACCCACCTCCTCTACAATTGATTCTCTTTGAACCAGTTGTTTATCCTTCTGCCCTGAGAGCATTTTTGCGAAAGTATAATTCCCATGAGTGACTTTGTGTCAAGGAATCACGTAGTAAACTTAATGTACAATTTGAATGATATAAGTATAAGGTTCTTTCAGTAACCATCAGCTCAGTCAGAGTGAAAAGATTTTCAATTAACCATGCATGTCAAATTTAGAAAGGGTGAAAAATATTCCTCCATTTCAAAAATGTTCAATCTGTAGGCATGCCCTCCTGTTTTGGCTCAGTTCAATAAAACTCCTTAGGGGGACATTGAGGGGCGTTGTCTGATTCCTCACATGCTGTTCTACTGTCACGCTAATCCCCCTGAGTCGGGTTTTGCTGTCTCATTGGAGAGCCAACAGGGATACAAGCTCTGTCAAGCTATGATTTATGTCCAAACACAGTTATTGGGTTTCTAGAGTTCCTGGGTGGTGTCTTGGATCCATCGTAGGACAGCACAATTAACTTCTGCCTGGGCCTGGCACTGATCCAGGCATATTTTTCTACTGGTGAACTCATCATAATGGCAATTAGTCAGACTCTGATGCTATACATTTATCTGGCTGCTACAAAAGATTACAGCCCACGAGATTTCAAGATCACATTTGGATATCACTCTTTTGCTGGGTAATATATATTTCCGTTTTATGTGTATTTAATTGTTTACAGTTTATGTCTGGTGCCTTTTTAATGTTTGACTTGTATATGCACCCCTTGTATTAACATTTCAAGAGAGAAATAAATGCTTCACCCAGGGGCATTTTAACACTGTAGATATACAGTATGCAGACACAAACACATGCATTAAAAATTCTCATATACCTTCACATGCATACTGTACAAACAAGCTTAGACCTGTAACATCTTTTCTCAAATTCATTGCAAATGTTATGCAAATATATCCTACAGCACCGATTCTTCATAATATACAGTAGTCCCAGTGTTTCCCAACCCGGTCCCCAGGGACCCACAGAAAGTCTATATTATTGCACCCTCCTAATTCTATCTATCTATATTATTGCACCCTCCTAATACAGTAGCAAAAACGTGGACTGTCTGCAGGTTCTTGAGGACTGGATTGGGAAACACTGTCATAGACCATAATTCAGACCCATCAATTTTAAATAAATATCATTTGATCTGTCATATTCTATTATGTTCATGTTTCTTATGATCTGTGCCTCTGTGGTTTTCGAGCTAAAGGAGACAAACACGTAAAATATTTCAGAGTTTACATACTGGTAAAAGAAGCAACTGTTTCCATCTGGCCTCGTGCTGAGGGAGAGATGCTACTTACCGGTTCCAAGGAAGAGAACTTCATATGTCCCATCCGCAGCTGTCACTTGGTCCACTGTGATGGTAGTGAACTCATAGTCCACGTTGGTCCTCACCACCAGAGGGCGCTTGTGCACAGGGTACACAGCATTGTACATTGTCGGGTGGTTGCGCATGAAGTTGATGACTTCATCTGGATAATCCTTGGTGGACTTCATATTGGGAGTGAAGGTCCCTCCAGGACACTGTACATTACAATAACAATTAAAATAGGATGGTTGTCATGCAGTCAAAATTATCTGTGCATGATGCAGAGAAGCCACATGTATTTCCTGCTGTTTTGTAGAATGACTCCAATGACACGTAAAATAAAACTCCCATCATTGTATAAATATGATGTGGCAGAACACAGTCCAGCCATCAACATAAAATCAAACTATACAGTATGTACACATTTTCTATATACACAAAAATAAACAACTAGTCCATGATATTTAGTCACGTTCATGGTAAAAAATGTAACAAGCTTCTATGAGGATTTTGATAAAGAGATGCTTCTGTGATTCCCTCACCGTTCCTGGCCTTGGGTAAGGTATTTTCCCAGCATAGGCCACCCACTGGTAGTGGGGTCCCTCTTTGTGAGCAAAGGGCCCATTGAAGACCATGCGGATGTCGGCCATTGAGTAGACGCACACTGCCGAGCCTTTGAACACGGACCTGCAGGCAAAGTTTGGGGAGTGAGGAGCAGGATCAGAAGGAAGGACGTTCAGTACTGGATCTCATGTGGGACAGGATACTGGCAAAAGAAATGTGTGAATCTTTGCTCATAAGAAGTCATTTTGAAATCAGCACTGTCACGTAACTGCTGCTGATCTGACCTTTACAACTGTAATGCCCCTCCCTGACAAAATATAACAGAGCATTATAAGAGATACTTGTCATCAGTACTTTTCCTCAAAATTGGGATTAACCTTACCGGGTGAAGGAGTGGGAAAATGACATGAGATCACTTATAGTATTTAATCTGTCTTGAGGAGTGAGGAGTTGGTTACAGACAGAAATGCCCACCAGTAATTATAACTAGACTCAGAGAGGTATTACAAAAGAATTAGTCCATTTGTTGACGTTTTCTGAGACAGAGGTGACAGCTGCAAGATTTTCTTTGGTGGGTTTTTCAGGCTTATTATAGCTGTTGACTGATGACCTGTTATCAAAATACTCCATGCAGGATAAAACGGGTTCTCTTCTTCATTGGAAAGGCAATTTGTCCCAGTTTGCAGAGACTCTCTTTGTACTGCAGACTATTCGTAACTCACCTGGAGGCCGACCTTCTAAATCAGATGGGAATGTGGAGGTAACAGGGATAAAAGACCAAGACAAAAGCGCCAGACAAAAATGAGCTCATTTGTGTGGAAAAGAATGTTTCCTACATCTATGAAGCGGACAAACCCTGACGAGCAGCCTGCTATAATCTACAGGTCACTTACCCTGATACTGAGAAGACTCCATAGATGGCAGGATTCTTTGTGTCCTGTGTCTGCTGTATATAAACATCACCTGGAAGACAGAAAAAGACACCGTCAACATTGTTTCTTATAGTATTGTTCTGTACTTATTACAGAACTTACATTACCCCAGTGAATCTAAGGAGGATTTACGACTGTAATCTTACAACACGAAACATAAAGCTAGACATTTATTGGAACAACACGGGATCAGCACACTGCATGTGCAAGTTTGAGGCTATAAGCACATATTTCCTGTGAGGTAACGAGATGTGATCTCATGGTAAAGGGCACTTTCTGGGTGGAGGTATCCTTCGTAAGGGGAGGAAAATGACTGAAATTAATAAAAGGGAATGGAGGCGTGGCATTCCTCTGAAATGGAATTAAAAATTCATAACAAACATTGCACCCAAACGATCGTCAGGAAAGTCGTTTGACCTTATACAGTTGTTGACTGAAACAAAACATAAAATGGAAAGCTAGGGTACAAAGGCGAAACAATCCTTAAATGGCACCATTAGCTGTCACTGTACAATGCTTAATTTGTAATAATGAATTGCCCACAAAGAATCTTGAAAACAGTTTTGCAAATCAACAGCAGAGTGACTCGGTGGGTAGCACAGCTATCTCACACATCCAGGGTTGGGGGACTGTAAAGTTTGTACGTTATTTCTGTGGTGTGAGAATCCTCTGGGTGCTCTAGTTTACTGTTGCAGTTACCCTGCATGGCATCTCTAAAGTACCAGTTGCATATATGAGTGTGAGCCCTCTTATGGACTAGCATCTCATCCATGATGTACCCCCGCCTAGTATTCCACGCTGCCTGCGGTGAACTCCAGGCTCCCTCACAACCCTAAGCATGATAATCTGTTGCAATAGGGACAGAGAAAGAGATTTTTTTAACCTAACATTCCTAAAGCTAAATGAAAACACATTCAACAAAACTACACCTGAGTAATAAAATGAATTATATGTGTAAGACAATGCTGTGAGATTTCCAAGTGTTTCAGATCTTAAATGTTGTAGCTGCAGTCAGCATCTGAGGTGTTGGTCTTTCTTTCACAGCTGGGCTGGAAAAATGTTATTTGAGACATTGGGAATTTCTCCCCAGTCACCACTGAAATAAAGCGTGATGGTCAGACCGTTTCTACTTCCTCCATGTCAGAAGAGCAGGAAGGAAAAGCCCTTTTGACTGAAGTGGTTATGGATCTATTCAACTGCACAGGGGTTTGGGATCATACCTTTCAGAACAGACAAAACTCCCAAGTCTCAGAGGAAAATCTAGGCATGATGAACACTGGTGTAACAGGGGTTTAATAGAAGCCACATGTTTCCTATGATTCCACGGGGCTGAATAATTGGTGATGGAACATTCCCCTGCTGTTGAGCTATAAGGGAGAAATGTCTACATGTATATATAGACTGTTTCTACTACAGGGTGGACTACTCCCCCTGAATGAAAACAAAGAAAAAGATTTTTTTAAAGAGGTGAAAAATGAACTGCTGAAAAATGACAGAACAGGACAAAAAATGTGACTGTCACACCGGTGCATGCAGCAGTGTCACCCATCAATGCTCCCACTCATCAGAGCACTGATTGGACAATTTTCTTCACCTACATATGTACATTATTTGGCCGTTTAAACTCATATTTCTTTGGTTTAATTGTGAAGTCTTGTTTCTCCCATGCCAGCTGCAATCGGAGCATTAGTTCTGTCCATATGCCCCTACTTTTGCATTTGTATTCAACCAAAAATCCCAGACCTGTGTTACCCTGTTTACACTCGATGAACTGTACCCTGGTAAATGACAGTAGAATTTGTGTTTTTGCTCATCGAAATAAACTCTATCGAGATCCCTACCCTTTCTGAATTTTTCAGCATTATACTGAATAATTGTTAGTACAGCAAACCCGAAGCCAAATATATATAACAAAGACAATTATAACTTTTATTAATGCAAACCCTGCAGCTCTTTATGGCCTTATCATTTATGCAAATAATCTATAAATAATCTATCTATCTATCTATCTATCTATCTATCTATCTATCTATGCAGCTATAAACAGCAAAACAAATGAATAAATATATGGTTTATAATACCAAGCATATAAAAATATCTTAAAATCAGTGGTTTATAGCAAAGGCACAAAAATGACAGGTGAAGGGTAGAAACAAGAGCAGGAATTAACTTCTGGCAAAGAGAGGAGAGATGAGTAACATGTTGACGCCAACCTAAGAGACCCTCTGGCTACAGTCTGTAAAATGAAGGGGAAAAAAACATAAAAGGCAAGTAGGAATGCATTGCATCACTGACTTCTTTTCTACATCTTCTAGAAGATACAAGCAGGAAAAAAAACGCAACTTTGATCAGACTGATGAATTTCGTAAAATAAAATTATGTTCTTACAAGTTTGCATCGTTGCTAAGTGAGAGCGGCGTTACCACTGCGGAGCAGAAGAGACGCTGGGGAAACATTACAAGCTAAACGTGAGGGAAACGCATGTCAGAGCATGACCATGTTCAAAGTGAACCAGGAATTTCGGTGGAAGTTTGTCTAGGGGAAAATGTTAAGATAGCAAACATGCTCATCACTTGGGAGTAGAGCATTCGCTTTGTGTCTGCCTGTCAAAGATTTTTGGATCCAAAATGCCCGGCACTGAGGCATGTGATGGTACTCAAATGCTTCCATCAGTGTGTTTCTGGCCATAATCGCAGTACCGTTTATCAGGGAGCGAACAGGCTAAATGTTCATATATTCAGTCAACATTTCACTTCCCCTTTGCCGCGTCTGTAACTAACACACCTGGCAAAAACTTTCTGTGCCCTGACATTCAAACACAGAGTGAGAAGACGACAAGTTGCAGGATCATCATCCTGGAAGAGTCAAAAGCAACAAGAGGCAGAAAATGTGCTCTTTCTGAAACCACAGATAGTGAATTACAGAAGTGTTCTTTGAAAACTGGAAAAACCAAAACGAATCAATAATAATATGGTCTCAAAATCTCAGTTTAATGAAAATGTGTGGTTATTGGAATGGCAGTAATAATAATAATAAAAAAAACTGAAATTGGCTTATGGGACTGCTTGCATATTATTAAGAACTTTGAGAGAACCCAGACGTGCCATTCCCCCGTTTGCCTCTGCAAAAGCAATAAAAACATAAGAGCATTCAGATTTCTGCTTCCTGTGAAGAATTTATTTCAGCTGGCATCTAGCCCAGTCTTCCTCTTGCTCTCTGTGACTCTCAACACTTTCTGGGCAAATTCAGGCTGGGGCAGGTTTTGACTCCCATTCCAACCACAGCTGCCCCAACAGATTCTGCCTGATCTGCATCCCTGTCTGCTCCAGCACCACCCTGGACTCCAGCGACTCATTTTTCTGTTCTCTTAGTGGTCTTTTTTAGCAATGGTTCCTTGACAATTTGCTGATGTTTATGCAGCTGTGTAGCTTATGCATTGTAGAGCTTATCTACAATAACATCCATCCATCCATCCATCCATGAACCATTAATTGTCAGGGACGGGTGGGGGCTGGTTACAGTTGATCCCAGGTAGCATAAACTCAAGGCTCGGGTGGACTCAGGACAGGGTGATATTCCATCACAGGGAACAGACATAGAATCACACACTATGAGCAGTTCTAAAACGTCAATTTGCAGGTGCCAATGGAGAACCTGGAGGGGAGACCGTGTGCTTCATACATTTTTATAAAATTGAATTTCCCCTTCTAGGGACCAAAAAAATGGTCGCCCACAATGTCAGAATAACAGCTTTTTATCACACATACAAACAGAGATGGGACCTGAATGCTCAGCCATAGAGGTATGAAGACACTGTTTCTTACTGAACAACCATGTCAGCCATCTACAATAACTTCAGGTTTCTTTAACTACGGTTTACACTTTCTAAACTTTGCCCTAAAGCCACTGAACTATATCTTTTTTTTGACATAATTCTTAATATGGATGGCCCTATTTCATTAACACACACAAAAGGCTTGATGCATGGTACTGGCTGTTGGTTATCCTGACAAGGAAAGAACACAAAAGGCTGAGCATGTTTGCACTTGGATTTGCTGAATGGTGGTAGTGCAGCGGGGGCCTCAGTTTCGAGGGAAGGAGGAAGAGGGAAATGTGACTCTTTTGTTGATTGGAGTCCAGCCCCATCTCCTTATTCTTATGCCGTTTTCTACTCGGCAGCTTGCCCAGGAAATCCAACAACTTGCAGACCAGCTGCTGCGATTTAAGGCCCTCCACGGCAGCAGTTTGTTTGCGTGCATCTCCTGGGAGAGTGTGTGCATGTGTATGGTGTTTCTAGGGAGGGGTAGCACGGTCAAAGTTGTTTGAAAGCAGAGGGGTAGGAGGTGGAAACTGGATTTGCTACAAATGCTACGACTTTTCCTTTACACACACTGGCACTGCTTGACTTGACCTCTGCCCGAAAAGAGCTGGGATGGTCGTGGTCTCTGTTTGTTTTTTGCCAGAGTGGATGGAGAAACAAGGCAAGCAGGCATTACATAATAGATGCTCTTTCCAGTGGGGTGTAGCTAAGAAAATGAGGAGATGCTGGACTCTGGAAAAGGAAGCTTTGGCTTTCCACTGGAAATCTCCCTTATCAGACTAAGGCATCGCTGGATTTTACATTATGTTATCCATATGTTTGAAATTCAGCCATGTTCAACCATGAACCGAGAATGGCTACACCATCGCTACACCAGTGTTGTTGAAACAAAGCTAAAGTTACTCACGGAGTTCGTCGAAGTGGGTTTCGATTCCGTCCGCTGCTGGCACAGAGCAAACGAGCCGTGCTTTCAGGAAGGTGCTCCACTTGTTCACCAAGCAGCAGTGGCCGCCGTCATCGTTCTGTAGGCAGGAAACAAGCAGGTGGGCACTTCACACACGATAGAAGAATAACCGCGCGTTTGAAACTAGAGTTGGTACAGCTGGAAATGACAGCATTGTATTCTCCTGTCATTCACTTGAATGCTGTGAGTCCTTGTTGCAATATATTAGGTCTGAAATTATACTTATTTTATTACACATTCCACATATATCACAATTTGCAGAATCTTTCCTTTGTGTGTTAATGTCTATGTTTGAAAATGTCATTTATATTATTTGTATATATGTCTTTGTTTTGTGCAATGTGATAAAATTTTCCTGGTAGTAAGTATATTTATGGTCAGAAAAAATAACACAGTTTAACATTCGAACATATGAGTAACACAGTAAAAACTACCAGAGGCTACTTCTGTTCTCCAAAAGGTTTCTGATATCTTGCTGGACAAACACCACTTCAGTTCCCAAACTTCTCCTCCGGGGCACCACAAGCCATGAATTTGTTATATTTCACCACCAGCTCACTTAATTAGTTAATTAAATTAGTTAATTAACCAAATGAGTTTATTAGCCATATGAGGGGTGCTAGCAGTCAAGTCCAAAATCACCTGGCTGTACTTGATGCTTGCTGCAAATTCTAGAGGTTTTGATATGGTTTGGTTGACACATTTTAACAGACATATCACAGTTTTACACCAAAAGAAAGATCATTTTAACCTAATGTTCTTTTAATGCACTGTACTGCATATGCCATTGGCTGGAAAACACTTTCATCACTAATAAATGCAGGTGAATTTGTCATTATGAATTAGCACCTTTTTTCAATATATTACATTGTCTAGATTTTCGTTTGGTGGGGTGTTCGTTTTAGGTCGGAGTTTCCCGAAACATTCAGTCAGCACCAAGGTAAAGTTTACACAATGGGTCGAAAGCAAAGCAGTGAGGCAAACTGGCTGCATGATAGCCCAAACACTGAGCTTTGTGTGTATTTAAACTCAGGCCTCTCTGCATCTCACAAGGGCAACCCTGTGTTCTCCATTTATGGGGCAGTACAAAACATTCTCCCTTTGGTTTGTTTTCCCAAGGTCACTCATTTGTCACTAGGGGGGGACAGGGTAAGCTTTTGTTTTCATTAAGGGACCGCAGTGATTCACCACATGCATAAAGAAGTCAAAGAGAGCTGTTCTATAGCACTGCCAGGCTTTTACACCATGTCTTCCACTTCAGTGCCCTGCTAGTACAGAACCATCAGTCTGAGAAAGGAGGCTGAACCAACAAGGTCGAGGTAGGAGGCTCCAAAATGATCCTTCTCTCAATAGTGACTTTCATTAAAGGAGAGGGTGAAGAATGTAATTGTAATTGAAATACAAACAATAGCTCCAATGCCATTGCCTGAAGGAGAGTGTGTTCTGTGGATGTGTAAATCAGTAAGCATTAATTTTCACATAATTAGACACGCTTTAACGATGAGACCAAGGACTACGCAAAGCCACTTTGAGCTAAATCCTAAGCGGTTACTGTGTTGGAAACCATCAACTGTCTCCCGGACTCACCAAGCAGATCCTTCCGATACGGGACTGGCTTACTGGGCTCTGCCCCATCTCAGAGGCCTTCTCGCGAAAGAAGAAGTAAAGCTTGTCATCATTCTTTTCAGCGCTGTCAGGGATGAGATGTGCATGGACGAATGAGGGCTCTGGGGGGGCAGAAGGAGTGGGAGGGGCCACATGATTGGGCAGAAATTGGAACACACTGCAAGCAAAAATGAACTTTCGGCACAGATCCTAAAATGGATCAATGACACTGGTCAGAAAATGTCTTACTGTATCTTACACAATAATGCATGATGAAAAAAGGACCATTCCTATCTAGCTTAATAATTTCCACAAAACTATAAGGATTAATTCTGTTATGTATGTTGTTTTATAGTAGACTCAGACAGAGACAGCCTGCAAGATTGCTGAGGAAAAAAAATCAAAGAGATTAAGTGAAAGAGGTGCCCCAGCTGCTCCAAGGATCTTAAATACAGGACAAGACGCATATGCATGTAGGATGTCATGTCCTTGAGGGAGCTGGTAAGAGGGTGGAACGGCAGACCAGATGGGAAGAAGAGCTGCTCCAATTAAAGGGGTTAGGGGTATAAATGGGGCCAGGGTCCTAACAAAGTGACAGTTTTATATTACACCCCACCCATCTGCACGGCTACTCAGTTATAATTCATTAGCTAAGAGGGTCATCTGCTGTGTGGTCACAATCTATCCCAGATTCAGCTCCGCTTTGTGCTGTCTTGTGGAAATCAAAGTATGGGAGAGATGTATAACTTGGATAACACAGTAACATCGTTAATTTTACATATTTACGCTGTTAGATAACTACTAAAGACATCGAAATGAAATATCTTGTTTGAGGGCATGATAATAAAGTTATGAATTACAGCTGACCCATCAATGCTTTTTTTGTCACAAGATCAGTGCTTCACCTGTTCTGCATTATGAGAGAGCTTGCAAATATTTTTAGTTATAAGACCACTGATAGATAAAGGACATTGTATGGGGAAAATAAATAAATAAAAATATATAATTTATATATATATATAAATTTTCATGAGCAAATAGAACAAATGTTACCATTTAACCATCTGGAGTTGTACTGGTCGGTCCTCATGGCTGTTTGCTTGCCCAGAGTTCGAAAAATAGCAGAGTCTGTTCCCATGAAGTCAATGTAGACTCCGGCATAGAGCTCCCCATCTGCAAGTGAAGTTCGTGAATGTCGGTTGATCAGAGGCCGTGAACCATGTTCCTGACACAGAACCCACTTGGAGAAGCCAGCATTTCTGCCCCTTTCATATTCAATCGGGCTCACAGTCTTGGCACCCAACATTCAGCTGCATAGCTGTAAGGTGTCATCATAAGTGTGTCTGTCTCACGCACATGAATCATGAGTCAAGTGGAGGCAGCTGTTTGCTAACCTTCTAAGTCACACTCATTGGTGCCCTGGCATGCAGCTAGCAGCCAGACAAGGGCGCGTTGGGTCTGCGGATGGTATAACCATTGGCAGGAGATAAGCAGAACTCGAACCCGAATTCACCCCTTTAATCAGGAATGCCCTGGATCATGCATGGACATTACACTAATCCTACTGAGAGCAGCTAACGAATGAATTACTGTTTTTGCTAGAGCCTAACAATGGAGCTCATCAGACTGGATCATATTCAATTGGAAAGGCACAGCCCATAGTCTATAACTCATGGGATTTTTACTTACACAAAAATGTTCTGAGGGCAGAACAAAGAAATGATTGGTTCAGAGAAATAACCAATCAGATGGCAGAGGAGGTGGGTTCAATGAAATCTATATTGACCTGGGGTCAATACAGATTTGATTGAAATAGCTCTGCTCTTGAGCATGGCTCTGTAAGTCATTAATTTGATCCAAGACAACCAGCACTTACTGATTAAAGCAGACACGCTGTTGAGCTTTGGGTCATAGGGACATTTCCCTTTTCCAGAATCCAGTGTGTCTGGTTCCAAACGAAATATATATTCCTGGAAAAATAGTGGACACAAAACATCACGTCAATCATTCTGCAAACCTCAGCATAACACAAATTTTAATACGTCTCGATTTCTTTTGACCTGTAAATGAAAGTTACAAATACCACAAACACAATGAAAATCGTACTCAAAAAACCCTAGAGGTGAGAAAAATAAGACTATTCTGACCCATTTCTGTTGGTATACTTTTGGCAAGTAAGTGCCGCTAAATAACAAAGATCCAACAGAAGCCAGGAATGCCTGATATTTGGTTCACTTGTTGGGGCAGGTTAAAGGCGCGGATTCAGGTGACCAGCAGAAATTTGGACATGACAAGTAAAATGCTGGTGCACAATGGCAGCCAGCACAGTCTATGAATAAACCATAATTACTATCTAATCCTAATGAGGGAGACATGACCCACAATTCTGAGGAAAGTTGGCTGTTCGCCAGGTGCTTATTGGACATGTCCACAATGATATTTAACTGGCTTAAATCTGAGTTTAATCAAAAAATACTTTGCACCATCTTTCTCTGTTTGAAGTTCCAGGCACTGTCATGCATCAGTATCCCTAACCAAATGTCTAACCGTAGATAACTCTCTAATCAATTGAATTGGAGACAGACCTCAGGACAGAGAGTATTATGAGCCCCAAATGAACCATGACAAAAGGATAAATTGGATCTGGCCTTTCAGCCGTCATGCATTTTTAACTAATCTTTTTACAAAAGACTGGAGTCCACCATCATCTCAGAAGTATTACCCTAACATTGAAAAATGACTCTTCAAAGCTCAGCAGTCGGAGCTCAACTTGGATCTTAATTTAAATTATTTCTACATGGGTAGAAAACGGTGCAGTTTGAAGTAAGAACCTGATCCCGTGACGGGTTATGATGGGAAGAAAGGAAAAGAAGGCAAGACAAGGAAAAGAATAAACAAAAAACATTAGAAACACAACTTGATCAAAGGAATACAGGTGGAAAAAAGGTGATTGCAATACAGTAAGATGAAATGTAGAGACTTGTGCCGATCCAGGAAAATGCATCCAATGCATAAACGTCAACAGAAAGAGAGGAGATAAACAGAAAGTGTTATGGAAGGTGGAAGAAAGGGAAAGAGTGTCAGTTCTGGGCAGGGCTTGGGATCCGACCAACCCCATAGCCCACCTTCGGCTCCACTGGCTCTGCCGTGGTGGTGAGGTCTGCTGCCCGACTCGCCCTCCCTCCTGCCTGGGGCATCTGCAGGTGTAGAGCGGCCTAAAACAAACAGATATGATATGCGTGGGGGACTTCCATTTTCCTGTCATACACGGCAGCTGGAGCCAGAAGTGATTGCAGTAAGACTTCCTTTGCGCTTACTGACTGCTCTGTACTGACTAGGTCCTTGGTCCTTGACTACTTCAAAGATCTTCTAAGAAAGATCCAGGTTTTCCATAAGTTGTGCCAGTGACAATGCAAGGTAAAGCACAGCTATAGGAAATGATTGTGGTCAATCGTGATGCATGAGAGAGTGCAGTGAATCATGCCAGTGTGTATCTTTGTTGTAGGCTAAAATGTTCTGTCCTGATAAGATACCGGTAATGCTTGGCAACTCGTGCACCTGAAGTGTGGAAGCTGCTGGCCCTGCTGTTTAGCTGCAGCTCGAATCTGCTCTCTCAGACAGTGGACCAGGTTTTTTTTGTCTGGCTTTCGCCCAGATCGTACGGTGTCCAGTCTCACATTACATTCAAAGCTTTTATTTCACAAGTGCTGACACAAATTACGACAATCACCATACTGTTCATTTCAGTGAAAAGGGGAACCATTAAATACATAATAACCATATGTTCATTGTTAAGTAGGTCATTCCTTTAGGGTAATAAACCCACCTACCTAAATATACCTACTTTATATACCTGAGGTAAAAAGCCAGCCAGAAAGAGCACTTTGGCAAACTGTGAATAAAACTGAATGCTATGATGGTAATATACAGAAATAATGTGACTGACTCATACTACGATTGTATAGACAAATCAGATCAATAACAGATGTAATGCTTTTTATTGTCACTGCATAGGTAACAAGTACAATGAAATTCAAAAGATATCCCATCATGCTCTCCTGTGAGAAATACCCACATTCATACAGGTGAGCAAAGGAACAAAACTTGGGCTCAGAGTGCAGTAAAGCCATTTATCCAGCACACCAGAAGCATTTGGGGTTAAGGGCCTTGATAAAGGGCACATTGATGGGATTGTTACATTATTATTACTTTTGTAATAATAATAGAATTTGACCCAGTCACCCTAAAGATACAGGCACAATAAAGCATACTCATCAATATGAACAATATCTTGAAAAATAATATCAATTAATTTTTAATTTGACAAAGATGGACTGAATGGGGCTCACAAGTAAAAGATATTTGACTGAATTTGCAATAGTTTGCTTGGGGAAGGAAATGTGAATCCTCCCCCCAATTATACAGGGCACAGAGCAGCTGATTGGTTATCATGGCTGCAGCATATGTAATGGCAACTGAAAGTCAGCTGGCTGAGGTGAGAGTCAGTCTTAATGACTCAGGGCGTCTCAAATGTGACACTGTAAGATAGTGAGGAGGGCTAGTAATAATGAGGCAAATAACATTCGTACTAGTCTACCTTTTTATCACTGATGCAGGCTTCTTATCACACAAAACTAAGCCTTAAAATGCCACTGCAAGTAACACTACTGACATTTAAATGCAATCGTAAAATCTGCAGACCTTTCAAAATGAACCTAAATTCCAGCAACTAACTGATTAATAATTTCCCCAGGCAATGTGGGAGAAAAAGTCTTGGACATCAAAACTCATTTTACAGAAGCAACCAAGTTGGAAGACAGAAGGTTGGGAATAGCAACAGGAAATAATGTGTGGAGTCGGTTGGATCAGGTACGCTGGTCATCAGTCGGACAATCCCTAGAATTGTCTCAATTACTCCTAAAGAGACAAATTCTCACAGAAAAGAAAATAAAAAACCATATTCCTCAAATGAATTATATTACAATGTTGTAACTTTCATATTAAATATACGCGACTTTTCATATGAAGCAGGAAAAATTTTGGCAAGTAGGACGGTCACCACAATGCAATGCTGACACAAGCCAGCTATCGAAATGTGCTTGCTTGTTATATATCCTCTTTTCAAAGCAATCTAGATTCCAGAATCCTTCAGAAGTGTGACTAAAAGAAAAAAAGTGGTCGGTGTTTTCTTGTAATCACCCCTGGTTCAGCCTCAGGCCAGTGTTGTCACATCTGGTAACGGTTACCTGTGCTCGGCGTCCTCGGTTTACATAGGTGCAGACAGGATTGTAGGCCCCGGTTCCACACACATAAAGGTGGGTTCGGTTCCACGGCTCGATCAGACGGATGAAGTTACCACATTCTCCCTTGAAAAAGGGAAACAGAGGTGCTTAAGTTCTCAGTTGGTACAACTGAAGTTGTTTTTAAAGCAGGAAACAAGAAATAAGTATCAAAATGAACTTCATAAACCTGCAATGCACATGTTCAATGATCTACCATAAATTTCTAATAGACTAATACAACTGAAACGTGATACTGGAACTTGCAAATCCTCTATGCATCCAAAATACATTATGGGGCCATTTAAAGCAGTAAAGAGTATTTTGGGAGTTTGAAAAAGATCACATTACAAAAATTCCCTCCAGTTAAAATAAAATCATAACACCCCCCATATCGTTTGTTCTGTCTGTTGTTTGGTGAGTACTGTTCCCCAAACTCTATGCAGCATACTGTATATAAGTCACTGTGACCTAGTACTGCGTAAGGTATTAATGAATATGGGCTTTTGATCTCAAATACACTAGTTTTTCGCTTGAATAATATCTGTCAGTCAATCAATCAGTCAATCAATCAATCAATGAAGTGCGGTTAAGTGGACATATCATGTGAATAACCTCTGGCAGACTGCCAGCATCAGCAGGGCATTGTGGTACAGTAATTCAGCACCATATACCATTCTAACAGGTATCATTCAAAACGCTTTAGTCCGAGGAGACCTAGCCTATCCACTGAGTTTGCTAAGCTGAAGGCTCAGGTGTTTCAGCCAAATACGAAGCAAGTCATGAGTAGAAAATCTGTTAATTCTTTCAATGCAGCTGATTAAAGTCAGCAGAATAAGCAGCATGTACTAAAAATTTACAATCATGATATAATGAACTTTACCAGCAAACATAAATCAAGATTTTAACCACCTGTAATCAACCACATTTTATTGAAATGGAAGGAAACAACATAACAGGTTATTGAAGGAATTTATGCAAACCAATGCACAATAAAACTGTATGGTTACACAGGGAATGGGTTTGGGTGTACTCACATTAATGTCTTTTCCAGATAAAATACATTCAGTTTTTCTCTGTGCGGGAACAGGCCAGTGGATCTGAGTTGGAGACAGAAGTATTTCATAGCATTAACATAAAAGCAGAAACCGATCTCAGGCTTTGTCCCATATTGATTTATTTTATGCTTCCTGGAATAAAAAAAAAAAAAGTCCAGTCGTTCCCAGAAGATGTGCCACGTCCAAAATGTTTTCACACCACTCACCACAGCTCAAATCTGAGACAGACAGAGGTATGTTGTGCTCCAAGACAAACTCTGTGAAGCAGAGACAAGAAGTGGAACCACTCTGGCTGAGATCTGCAGCCAGCGAGCTGCTCAAATGCAGCCTGAGGAGAGAAATGAGTGTCAAGGGGACGGAAGAGCCCTTACTATGAGTGGCTCCTTGTTGATGTCATGGAGGTCCAGCGAGAGGATGTAGTCTTTGCTGCCAACATACATACGGTCATGGTCCTCGTCCATGCGCAGGATGCGATAGTCGGTGGTGTTGAGCAGGAAGGAGAAATGGTGTGCGGTGCCAGTCGCCTTCAGCTCTATGGGGAAAAAACAGAGGAACCAACTAAATGACCCGTCAAAGGAGATGTGTCTACCTACACTCGGACAAGCAAGCTATACTTACACAGTGTATGCCTGTGCTGTTAAAATAGAGTTACATCAACCCTAGAGTCTGTTTAATATGTCTGTGGAGCATTTCCTTTAAATCCATGAAGGAGAAAAGCAAGGTCCCATTAACTCCATTTCTGGTAAGTTATTTAAAGGAGCCCAGCACCCCATGGCGATACCTTAAGGTTATACCTTAAATAATAGAGTCCAGCAGCCCATAGCGATACCTTAAGGTTATACCTTAAATAAAGGATCCCAGCAGCCCATGGCGATATCTTGAGGTTATACCTTAAATAAAGGATCCCAGCAGCCCATGGCGATATCTTGAGGTTATACCTTAAATAAAGGATCCCAGCAGCCCATGGCGATATCTTGAGGTTATACCTTAAATAAAGGATCCCAGCAGCCCATGGCGATACCTTAAGGCAGGGGTATCCAAAGGTTATACCTTAAATAAAGGAGCCCAGCAGCCCATGGTGATACCTTAAAGTTATATCTTAAAAGAAGCCTGTAGTTTATTTTGGCATATTGTGTTCTACAAAAATGCTCTTAAAATGATTTCATTATGTAATATACTGTAAGACGAAAAGGAATTTTCCCCTTTATAAACTGGACTATTTTCATACAAATACAAACAACTGACTCTAATGCAGAAACACGTCTGATATGAACCATTCCTGTCAAATATAAATATGAATACTGGGACTTGCCTTTAAATATTCATTAAATCTCTGTTTTTATTGTTGTTGTTGCTGCCACTGCGCCAGAGAATTCAGAGACAGAGTGATTTTTTAAAGTTTACATTGTTACCGTCTGAAATGGGACCTGAATCCATTGCCTGCTTCGTGTGCCCTGCCTTTCTGACCAAAGTTTTCTAACGGGGTTCTGCAAAACCTGAATACAGAATCCTTGTAGCTATCTGATTGCCTAAGCGCCTGAAGTGCACTATTGTCATGCAGGAAGGACAATGATAGGTACTCCATCAAACACAGTGACAGCCTGGAGAGACACTCCAGATTACCACAGGGTCATAAGTTGAAGATCATGCAGCTATTTTGGAGCAGCTTTCCTGCCTTCAATAGCCTTTCCTACCCCACCTGTGTTAACGTAGGTCCCTCAAATGGGACTTGATGACAATGCGAAAGCGTTCCTTGGTATATTTAAGCGCACGGCTGCTTTATGCCTGTGGCTATGTACAGAATTGGCTCTCCGGCTGTGCATGCCATCGCTTGTAACATCCTAAAGAGGGTGCTATTACAGAGAGTAGGCCTACTGGCAGCACAATACCATAAGAGGTTGAGAAAGCTCTCCTACACCAAGGTCAAACAACCCTTTGCCTTCACTTTCCAGATCTTGGACTCTGCAGCCTGTGATCGAGGCCAGGGATTTCCTTGCTTGAAGGCATTGTGGAGCAGGTGACTCTGATGGAATTCATTTTCAGCATCTCAAAAGCTGGTTCCAATACCACTAGACCGCACTCTGACTGCTGTTGTCCAGCTGGCTAAAAATCACCGGGCTGTCTGCCCAGAAGAACCCCCAAACATAAACCTGTGCCTCCTCCTGCTCCCTCCTTCCCTCCTCCTAACCCTCTCACAAAACATCTCCTCTTGCTTCTACTATTTCCCACCATTTAGAAGTTTGTGTGAGCTTCCTTGTGAAGTTTATAGGCCAAGAGTACTCTTGGTATGGAGCTCTTGGCAAGTTCCAAAAGGACTGCTCAGGATTAATGTTGGCACAGCCAATTTTAAGCCCTATCATACTCTTCTTTCCCCTTCTGGCAGAAACATAAGAGATACCGGTAAGCGTACATGGTGTATATATCAGGAAACTCTAGGAGCACCCTTCCATATACGCATATGAGATGTCTTACAATAGCCTTGGGATGATACCCTTCTTCACATAGCTGATCAAGTAATTACAAGGGAAGCCGGCTGTGCCCCCCCCCCCCCATGTCCCTTGGCATGAGTCTGACAGGAAAGGAGTGTGAGATAGAGGGCGGGTGGCTGCCAGCGTTCCTGGTATGGAGGGTGACAGGTGTAACATGTTATCCGTGTCCCTGTCTTTCATTACTGCTATTCCATTTCAAATGCTTCTTCATTTTTTCATTCCCTGTTAGGATATCAGAGAGTCCTGTTCAGTCTAGTGTTTAGAAGTTTCAATGGTTTATCTGAAATTGCTAAAGTCAAATAGTAAAAACACCATAGTCTGTATTTTTTAAGCTTCAGTTCAGCTACACAGTGAAAGCTTTACTGCATGGTGCTTTGCTAAATGTATCTTATTTGCCATTTTTAAGTTCAGTCAAACCTCCTTTATCCAGACCGCCAATATACGGGCACCTCCCTCTACTGTGCAGCACTAGGTGCACGTATGCACAAATTAATCTTACACAACCAGCAGCTGTGCAAAATCCATGGCTTGAAAAAGGAAGCGTATAGTGTCATGTCGCTCCAAAAGAAGCTTGATATCATTGCAGAGATACGACAAGGAAAATCACAGGGAATTGTTGCAGACCATTTTGCAGTGGCGGTCTGCGGTAGTGGTTCCTGATATTCGGAAGAGTAAAGAAAAAAATGGAGAAGCAGGAGACAACTAGCGCTAATCCTGCATTAGCTAAGCAGCGCTGTATTCTTAGAGATGCACATTCCCAAAAGCTGGACGAAGTTTGTTACCTGTGGTAAAAGTCATGTACACTTTGTATGTGTACAAATGACGTTGTACTGTACATGTATTTATAAGCTACGGCCATTTCTTACTTACGCGCACCCCTCTGTCCCACTCTGCACGGATAAGGGAGATTTGACTGTATAAAGCAATTTCTGCTTGTTGTCAGAGAATTTTATAGGGAAAATCTTACTCTATTTATCCAGAAGCTAAAACACAGCTGTGTCTTACAGTATGGCGGAAGAACTGAAAATGAACTCCAATGAGATATTGTAGCAAGACCTAAAATCCATCCATCCATATAAATTGGACCCTTGGACCATAACTTCCACAAAAATTCTAAAGGGGGGCCATATAAATGGCTGACCCTGCACTGAACCCCCCGTGAATGTCTTAAAGAACAGCAAGATGGTATATGTGAAGAGTAGCATTTCAATGTGGGGTTTGTGGTGAGAGGTCTAACTCCCAATGAAAAATACTAAGAACAAGTGTGTCCTGCCCTGAACATGGTTACCCGGAGCTGCAGGAGCCATGGCTAGTGGCTGGTGCTTTCCGGTGAGCACCTGGTGGCTGGGCCACCTGAAGAAGCCTAGAGGACAAGAAGGGGTAGAGGTAGAATGGAATTAGCTAGGTGATGTGGTGATGTGCGTGAAAAGGTACCGCCCACAGACTCTGTGGTCCTAGTGGGACACACTTCACACAGGCAATGACGTACATACCTGATGAGGTCTGATTAGGAAAAATGGCCTCCCAGCTACTTGGGTTTTTGTTATTAAATTCCTGTTATAGATCATCCATAATGGACAATGTGTTCAAACAACAGGATGTTGATATGTGTACCTGGTACTGGAGCACTGTAGGGCAAAGGTTAATGACGGACTTTATCACTGTGTCATCTGACTGAGGGAGGCTGTGTGTTTCGGACACTCAGCTGAAGGGAGGGCAGAGATCACAGCTTGGTGGTGAGCTTGATTCAGTGCATGGGGAGGAGACCAGATGGACCCAGAAGAGCAGTCAAGATTTTCAGGGAGCATTTGGCTGAAGCCTTTGTGACGTGTATAATTCAGACCTCATGATTTTTTTCCCCCAGTGCCAGGAGAGGTTGATGAGCATTTCGAGCATTTCAGACCTCAGTTGTTGCAACAAAGATCTTTGTCTAGAAGAGCTAAGACCCAGGATGTGACAGAGGGATTCTACCTGCCAGCTAGCTCAAGAGCATCGATGAATCCCCCAGAATGAACCACAACAATGACCACTGAAAAAGAGGTCTGGCCTTATCTGCTTGGTATGCTACCACCAGAACCCTCACCTGCAAAAGCAGGGGAAAGATGATAATAATGACCGTGTGCCCAGGAACACAGAGAACATAATGATGACCGCATACCCAGGAACACAGAGAACATAATGATGACCGCATACCCAGGAACACAGAGAACACAATGATGACCGCATACCCAGGAACACAGAGAACATAATGATGACCGCATACCCAGGAACACAGAGAACATAATGATGACCGCATACCCAGGAACACAGAGGACATAATGATGACAGCGTATCCAGGAACACAGAGAACACAGGACACATAAAACCATCAAACATTAAAACAAGGATACAATTATAAAGACAAAAATATCAAATGAAAATAAATCCAGGCTTTATTGAATAATTACTACTCGAATGAGAGCGATTCACTGCCTTCACTGATCGTTTCTGATTGATGGTTTTCCTGGGCTGTACTGTATCTGCCTGGTCTACATGTGCCTTTTCCTGGATACTTTTTGGTTGAAGTCAAGAGGAATGACAGGGTTGCTGTTGCGGGACATGATCTACCAGCCACTGCTTCAGGCACCACATGGCGCGCTTGTATAAAAGACCAGTGATGGCTTGTCATAGCCGGAATAAGCTCCCATCACATAGACAACCAGCTCTCAGCAGCCTGTCCTTCCTAACGCACCACGTTTATCACTGGCTCATCAGTGTTTGTTCGCTCTCACAGAGGTAAGTCTGGGTGTCGAAGCCCAGAGACATGACCAAAGAAGAGAGCTAAAGGTCATGAAAGATCTCAAACACAAACCACAGGAAACCAGACTGCTGACATGCTGGTGTCCTTCCTCCTGCTCCTTCTCCACACCTCCTCCTGTCCCTGACCAGTGCTTAGGCACAAATACCCCACATTTATCTGTCCATTTACCCGGAACACAGGTTTGGGAATAAACCAAACCACAAGTAAATAAGGGGGTAAATCAATGTTTTAATTTCATTCTCACCAAACACAAGATAATACAACCTACATGGTGAAAAACTAAATGTTGTGAACAGCTCCATCATTCTATATCACCATTTTCTTAGATATTTTGAACTCATAACTGTCCCCAGGACCCCTTAAATATAAGTAGTTTATTAAAAATAATGGACTGCAAGTCATGTTTTTGAGGAAACTACTGGCAAAAATGTAAGGCGGCAAGTGATCCATTACCAAAAAGCGGAATTTAACATTTCCAGGGATTTTTTTCGGCAAATGCATTCAGAGGTTTTCGCATTTGACAGAGTGTAGGATTTTAAACAGATGTAAAACAGGAGTAATGGAACTTTCTTAAGGATGTTTACTTTGGAAAAAATAAAAAAGAAAGGCTTCAATATAAGCGGCTACTGTATAATACCATGGCCCTTGGACTCAGTATCTGCACCTCTTAGGCTCTGCACTGGCCACCTGCTGAAAAAAGGGAGACCTCTCAGTAAGACTGGAGCTGAACAGGAACATTGTGGGGAGGGTAACTGTGCTGCGGTGATGCATGGTCTTGGCATCATTTTATGGGGAGAACCAAAATGCAGTGGCACTCCAACTGAGGACTATTTCTACACATTTCACTATGTTTGTTCTTGGGAAGTATTATAAAATGCTTTAATTCCACAGAATTTTGCCTCCAACATTCTCCACATAAGGAAATGGTAGACAGGTCCCTCAGGGTTTGTCCCACAGCAAGGTCCAGCGAATTCCAGGGCCCTCATCTCTGCACAGTTTTTGGTTGCATTGACATCCCAGAGGAGCCCCATGTTGATGTAACACAGTAGATCCAAATGTATCTAAAATTACGATTTTTCTACTCACCATGAGGGCCTGACTAACACCAATGATAATAAACTATTAAAGTACATTTTTGTGGTTTAGAATGTCTGCCTTGCACTGCTAGGCAATAAGCACAATGGAAAGCTTTGTGAAAATGTCAGCCACACATGCATTTATGCACTCATAAACCTGTGATATCGAGACGGCCCCATTAGAGAGGAAAGTGAAACTTAATGGTAATGATTGCAGATGGGCTGGTGCTGGGAAGGAGGATCTGATACAGTTGTGCTATTAAGGTGGGAAGTGGGCTCAAGAAGCAGAGGAGGGACTGAAGACAGAATACAGCATTCATAGGCTATGCTATGATGGTCCCACACTGAAAAAAGTGCAGCCTGTTTTCACTCCCGTTAGCCTCTTTTCATTTGTTAAAAGGAAGCTCAAACACTGCAAATCAGGCCTGAACTCAATTTGTCACAGTAAGAAAATAGATGGAGACTGTGTTTATTCAGTTGGAAGTGCTATATTATGAGTGCGTTACCCTCTGCATGGACTAACGGTGATTAATTGACAGACAGATACTCCCTCAGTTGATGATGTAAACCACGGCCCGTTTTGCTGGGATAGTATTACGGTGTAATATAGTGCAGTCTGGTGAATATCTCTGAAGAGAAAGAGGTACAAAGATAACTAACTGATGTGGACTGGTGCATGGCACAGCCTAAATGCAGTACCAGGACCAATACTGGTATGGTTTCTCTCCCAAAAAAATGAGTCACTGTGGCCTGTAGGGGGCAGCACAGAAGCAGCACTTTGAAAAGGCACAGCAGAGGAGACTGTAGCGGAGACATCTCCTTTGTCCTGTCTGCCCTAGGGGGGCTGCCCTTTGGCTGCTATTTTGTGTAGTTCATTCCTGACTCTGAGCTTGCCAAATTCCCCTACCCCCCACCTGCTGTGCAATGCTGGCCAGCACACCCTGGACACCCCAGCAAGGGCACAGGTGCAGGTGCTGACAGACATGCCAGGAGGACCCTTCCACAGTATGCACTTCAATCCACACCGATCTTGGCAGGCAAACAAGTCCCTCCCCATAAGGCCCCCCAGTGCCACGGATCGTGCTGGAGTCGCCACTCCTGAATCACCCCGATGGACCAATGACGTCGCATGCTCAACTTCTAGCAACTCTTTAAAATCTGGTCCTGGGTCCTGTAGGGAGCAGTCAAATTTATTTGGTGGATGGGATTCTTGGGAACTCCCCATTCCATGTAAGAGCTCTTTTTTTTTCATAATCTAACACATGCAAACACAAAGGGCCAACAAAGACACAAGAAGCCAGGAAACTCGCGAAATCATCAAATGAGAGACTGGTGTAAATGGTAAAAACAATTTATGATCCCCCCCCCGAGAAGCACTGGCCTTATTTTAATAGCCCATGACTCAACTGCTGGTTGTGCTACCACCCCTACGCTGCGGTCATGCTCTGCAGAGTTTCAGTCACGTCGCTGAATACCACGGGTCCTGTCCGCACAGTGACAGCGGCTGAGGAGCCTTGTGTCATGCGCAGGCGTGCGGGGTGCAGTGGATGCCATGTCTCAAGTGCCTTGCAATACAATGCAGAAGACGCATCATGGGCCCCCCCTTGAGCGTCTTTCTCAGAATGCACAATGACCCATACAATCCTACAGGCTTAATATTATGCTGGGGAAATATTGCAGGTATCCAGTTAATCATGCTGTTCCGAAAGCAGGATTTACCCTTCCTGATACACTAAGCCCTGCTCTTGGCTATGAGAACCGCACGTTTCAATCCGGGATGAAACATTTGCCTGAAATGTAAGCTCTACTGTACAAAAACATGCAGCTGGCATTCGAAAGAGTTTCCCTAAATGATCACTTTACTGTGCGAGACAAGATTAATGGATAACGGCCAACATCAAATATCTGTAGCTCCAGGAAAACATGCGAAAGACCTCAATTCATAAAAAAAAGACAAGATGATGAGCAACAAATCATTTTTCGCTAGCTGACTCATTGGGTGGCACTGTAACCGCACATCCCCAGGGCTGGGGGCTCAAACCCCACCTCCGCTCTGTGTGTGGAGTATTCATATATACTCTCCCTATGTCACATGGGTCTTTTCCAGGCACTCAGGCTTTCTCTCGCAGTCCAAAGAAATTCAGTGAGTCTAATGGATTGTAGTATATGACTGCGTGCATGTGCATGTGTCTTGTGATGGGCGGGGGTCTAACCCAGGATGTACCATAACCTTGGGGCCTGTTTTCTGCTCTGGGACCAGCTCGAGGATACCTTGAATAAAATAAGTTGTTGGAATATGGATGGAAGTTTTTTTTATTTGTTTGTTTGTTTGTTGAAAGAGTCCATATGCAAAGGTTATGAATAATCAGAAATATAGCCAGAAAAAAAAGTAAATGTTGAATTGTTTATTAGTATTATAATTGCTGTTGTTGTTAAAGTCGTTGTGCGTATTGAGATTATTGCCTCTAACAATATTACACAGTCTACTTTTTCATATTTTGCCGTTTTTTTTTCCATTTGTGTATAAATAATTACTCATGCAAGGTGACTCACTTCATATAAATCACTCTGTTGGTGGTCCAGCCATCAGCCAAGGCATGCAGAAGTCTGAGCTTTCAAACTGGGGAGATGAAAGGTTTCATATAGCCAAATAACTAACCACTATTACCTGTGTGTGGTGCAATATTTTAATGTATTTGTTCAGTTATACTACACCCTAAGATAGATAATAGCAATTTATTCAGATTTATTGTTTATTAAGTATGGAATTATGACACTAAAAATAAATCTGCCATGTGAATTGCTCCAATTTTGAAATGATAGTTTGGCAGTAACAGATTCTCAGTGGGAGACTTTATTGAGGCCTAATTCTCTACCCATAGCCAATGGGCAATTTTCACTGCGCAAAATTGCCATATGATGTTACTGAAATTGGCAGGAAAAATGTGCTCTGTCCCTAGCTTGTGAAGCCCTACTAATGCTGCTAGAGGGGTTGAGCCTTCACCTTCAGAGCTTCAGAACACATGGTGAGACCTGCAGAACCTTTACAATGACACTGTCTGCAGCTGTTGCCACTGCAGTCCAGTGACGTCAAGCTTGAGTTAGTCATTTGCTCAGATGTCCTACAATGTGAACCTTACAGCTAGAATCTGAAAGAGCCGCATGATTTTATTATTTTAATTTTCCAGACAGACCCTCCATATTCTTTAACCACAGTATGTTAGTGTTTGTTTGGAATTTCCCCGAAAGAATTCTCACGCCGACTTCCTTTAATGAGGTGATAACAGGAAGAAAAAAGTTCAGCTGCAGATAAAGCAGGCAGGTGAACCTCAACAGAATCCCTTTGGGAGGGGCGTGGGTGACGGTCTAGCGAGTGACAAGGCGCTCGATGTATGGTGTTATCTCTTTCCATCGCTCAGAATGTGTGTTCAAATGCACAGACACCCGTGAATTGAAAACACATGTAGACAGAGCGTACTTAGAGGTTACATTCATTTTTTTATACACTAGACAAAAGTTATGCATCAAAAACCATTATTTAGAATTCAAAGAAACAAATGAAGAAGCTCTGCAAAGGCCGAGCAGCTACCCACTGTATTGTTCTGACCGGCACTGGGTAAGCACACTCATGGAAGTGCTTAAAACAAGATTGAAAACAATTACATCTAACCAACAGCAGCTCTTGGTGTAGCTATAAATCAATAACTTAAGCAATTGTTTCCCAATCTGGTCCTTGGGGACCCTCAGACGGTCGGTCCATGTTTTGCACCCTCCGAGCTTCCTGCCAGACAGTCCACATTTTTGCTCCCTTATAGCTCCCGGTAGCAAAAACGTGAACTGTCTGTGGGTCCGGATTGGGAAACGCTGACTTAAACCACTAAGTGTCTCTAAAGACACAATAGCAGTGGTTCTGAGACACACTGATTTGTATGGTTTAGTACAGGAAAGGAGGTCTGTAAGGAAAAAGATGCAGCTGTATGTTTTGACTGATCTGATAATAAGAACTTCTGTGAAGGGAACTGATGTTTCTCTTTTACTGTTTGCACACATTTCTTATTACCTATAGTGCATCCTCATAACTATTGGCAATAAAACTCTATAAGATGAAAGCTTCAATCAGCATAGTTCATCCCAGTGATGTTTAGAAGGGACTTATCCCCAGCTGTGGGGTCTGTGCGGCTGCCTTTGACCATCTGATCTCTAAGGTAATTAAACACGTTTTAATGCAGAGTGACAGCTCGGCCCCTGTTACCAGGTGACTCTGTGGGGAAATGCTATCTGGTCCATCTCCTCCTTGGCAGCAGGGAGCGAGTGAAAGGAAGCCAGATTGGCGGCAGACAGCATTGCCTACTTGCCCAGACATTCTTATTGCATTGTTCAAATTCCCGCTCGCCATTTGACTTCTGAAGGTGCCTTTGCTTATCTGCGCAAACTTAGTGATCTGAGCTTTCTTCCATAGGGCCTCATACTGGAGCTATCGCTGAACTTAATAAGATTGGCTGGACAGGCAGACTGAAAGTGGTCCTTGACATTGGAGCAATTTCATCCTTACCCTGCATGCCAGCTGGATTTCATTTATGCAAGGAACAAAAATTTAAATCCAGCAGAAGACGACATTCCGATTTGTAGACAGTAATTGACCAAAATGAAATCCATACAGGCATTTTTATTCTTTTAAAATGCAGCTTCTTCAATGGCAATTAAAATCGGCGTAGTACTTTAGACAAAGTGAGTGGGAGTTAGTTTGTCTTTGTAATGAGCGACACACTCTTCCTCTAGCAGTGAGAAATGCAGAGAAAAAATAAAAAATCTCTAATCTCTAACAAGCAAATAAAACCCAAAAAGTAAGAAATCTAATGATCCTAATATCATCATCATCTTCTGACCTCACCCATCTTAAAACACTAACAGTTTGTCACTCAAATCCTGGGAAGGGGCTCTTGGCTCAGCACTGGGAAACTAGATGCAAAGTATCCTTGCAAATATAAAAAGAACCGTCATGCATTTTCAAAAATTGACATTAAACTTGAATGCTGATATGCCTGTGCAAAAACCTACACACAACTCTGCTGAAACCTGGGATTCTTCAATTAGCACCATGTCACTGCCAGGTGACCATACACCAGGTTTCCTGCCTCACCCTCAGAAAGTCAAAGTGACAGTACTATTAAAGATACATTTATCCTACTTGCAACGTGTCACCCTTTACAATATATGTTGAGCACAAAATTGCGGCCTTCTGAATGAAAGCCCCCACTATTACGTGTACAAGTAATAATTTATTCCAGTTCTTGGCAGAAGATGAAGGTATATGCTGCATTAACAGCCAATATCAGCCAATCAATGATAATATTCAATTACAATCTGCTGTAGGCCTTTATCTTTTTTGAGTGACTCATTATTTTTCTGCAGCCTCTGGTGTAAGGATCAATAGACAATTCAGATCAAAACTAGCCTTCCATATATAATTGGTTCATTTTGAAAAAATAAATGAAGCACTACATATATTGCTGTTTCAAAAGCTTGCATTTGAAATTCAGTTCTTTCGCACCAATATCAGTGCTATGCTACACATTATATGCAAGGTCAGTAATACTTATGGTTAGATATTAACCAAAATGGATGAGTGGAAAACTGCAAGCAAATAAGAGTCACTGTACCATGCTCAAGGGCCATATTAAAAGAGAGTAGACTCTGCATTGTGAAATAGTGGTCAAACACTGATATGTCGCAATAGGTGTAAATGTGTAAGGAAAGGTGTGTCATTCTCATTGCCCATCTGCAAAGAAAATGCAAAAGGTTTTTAGAAATATCCTCAAAATATATACAACTGGAATGAAAAACCAGGGAGTCAAAAACACAAGATACAGGAATGCTAAACGTTCATAAAGACCTTTAATTGTTTAATGTCCTTATTTAAACTGCCCTTCTCGTGGTCTGGGCTGATCTTCCTAATAGAGAGAGGCTCTACAGCATCAAACAGGAGCCATGCAAAGGACCTGGTCTCCTGCTGAAAACACAGTCGATAAACCAAAGACAGACGATTAGGAAACAAAGTTTGTTCACATGACCTGTAAGAATGACTAAAACCAATCAGTTGTAGTCCAGCCTTTAAACGTCAATAAGGTTAGGAGTAGTACCAAAGTGCTGAGGTCAAACAGATCGCAACATGCTGAAAGGGAGAGTAATGGAACAGAATAGTGAGCAATACAAAATGAAGAACCGGGTGATCACAATAGGGGTTCAATGTCGCATTAATGCTGACGAGTGTTAAATGGGTGTCAGGTGAAGTGCTACAATCCACTGCCAAGATTCTGTCAAGGTTAGACTCGGACTGGACTGGGAAAAACTGACTTTAACCACTAAGCATCCCCAATACTTTTCTGAACAAAAGACACAACAGCAGATTGATCTCGTTGAAAAATTATGTTTCAGGTGGCTGGGTGGAGGCAACTGGCAGGTATATTAAAGGGAAAGTAGATGGTTTATTTAAATCCATTTGGATATGAATTTACCCAAGGTCCACTGAATATGACAGACCTGTCTGACCACTGGGATAAAACTCTTGCAGAATACTGAACACTTTCAAAGTTATTTTTCATCTCAATAAACAAAGCGAGCCAAAAAAGAATAAAAGAAGTAAGAGAACAGTAAGAGACCTCTGTCCGTCAGTGTCATGGAGCCATTAAAGCCCATTTGAGTGGAATCTTATAGTCTTAAGCAACAGCAACTGTATAAATGTTTAGGGTTTGCATACCGAAATGAAGAATGCAGTGTATCTTCATTCGAATTCACCCAAACCTGGCATGCAAGTGGTAGGATGGGAGAACAACACATGTGTGTCAGTCACAGAGTGCTGTGACACTGAGACATTCTCATAATACATGGCACGCTGTCCCCTGATGGTCTAATTTTAAACCTCATCCTTCATAATGTCACTGAAAATATGAACGTGACATATCACCAGAGCCCCAATAATGTGACACCTAACATAACGATGACGCAAAGCCACAAAGCGTCCAAAAGTATCCAAACTCCAAAATCACACAGATCTCTAGATCTTAGCAATTTCTTTGCCGAAAGCAAAATCTGTGTTTAAAGCACACTTCAGTGATTATTATTATTATTTTATTAAGTGGGTTTCAAGAGTCTGTCACCTTGAAGCACATTCAGACTTGGCATGTTTAAGCACTAATATGAAAACTGGGGGTTTGGCTGAAGTAATTGCGTATCGTACCATTTCCAGGCTTACACATATGCAGAGCAAAATGAATTTTCTCAGTCTATGTTTCAGCATGTGGTTTATTGCCATGTGTTGGTACTATAATGATACTTTGCCTGATGTAGTAACAAATCTCTGTAATTTAGTACATTGCAATTTGGCAAACAGACCGAATGAAATTTGTTGTGTCAAATCCTGTGTTGATGCAGCTTTGTCCTCCTCTATGCAAGTCACCTAACCTTCTTACATCGTACCAGATTTCTGCCTTTCATTGATATACGTGGCCAGGTTGTTTTTAAATCGATTAGAAGCAAGAAAACCCTAAATCAGTGACCAACTGCAGATTTTGACTGGTGGAGAAACACACAGTAGTCTAACGAGACCAAAAAATGAGAAACAGGCATATTAGAGAAAGTGATCCGTGCAATGCTCAGCCCAGAGTACAAGGTATATACTATTTCTCAAAGTTGGGGGCTGAAGAACTAATTGCCAAGAAGTTGTAATTAAGGAGGAAAATTTCAGGAAATGAGTGAAAAGAACATGGAACTGTGTCCGTGGCAGGGAATTAGTTTTTATTGCGGCTCGGTATTCACACATTTGCTGGAAAATGGAATTCTATGATAAATGTACTATCCAGTACACTTGTATTAAGAAACAACTGTAATTTTAAAAACTTTACCACCACATCTCATTTGTTACAGAAAACAAAAATCAATGCAAAATATACTTCTGTCTGCTTTCTGTATACATACTATATATCTGTATTTTGTGGTATAATGGGGATGTGTAACTTGTGCTGAACTCTATGGTATTAGTTTATGGTATTAGCCTCCTGTTAGATGGGTTCTGAATTGGAACATTTGTATTATTCACTGTGCATCAACTTTCACCTTCCATTTCATGGCTTATGTTCTGTAGATGCATAGGTTTAGATGCAGGAAACTGAGAAGATTTAATATTTAAGAAATATTACATATTTGGGGGGGGGGGGTGTCAATAATCAGTACTTTCAGGAGCTCACATTTAGCCATAACAGAAGTTTCTTAGAGAACTTAACTGTAGAAAAAGATGCACATTTATAGTTAATTGTACCTCTCCTGTCAGTGAATATCAACAGCCATGTTACAGATTTATTTAAAAAGACATTTGCATATCAGTGGGAAATGTCTATCATTTTGCAAAATGATTGCCTGCATTTCAGGTGCAATTTGTTTGTTAATCAAAGCAGGCACTTTGATTAGAGGTTTGCTGCATAAAAAAATGCTCTTAAGCACCAGGAATGCATGAAATGTCTATCAAACAAAGCAGACAAACAGCATCAATGTCAATGAGCATTTCCTCTCTGACCTGAGATGCGGCTTTGGAAATCAGAACCTGGCTCCCCTCTGATCCAAAGTCTTTCATTCGCTGTATCAGATTGCTACACAAGAAAGCTGACGGTATGTCTAAGAGTGTATCAGATTACTGATAAGCAGGGGAGACAGATGGTGAAGGTACCGCTGATTTTTAAAGATAAAAATGTGGCTCAAATCTTTTCTCACACTTTACAATGAACAACTAAATCTGAAAAAACTTCTTAAAGGAGATATGCTGATCAGCATCCACTTAAAACAAGTAATAGGAAAAAAAATAATGTTTGAAAAACTGACCTTTTAATTGATTAAATGGGGTTGTAATTGCTTGTGACCAGCTATTATTATGTTATAATAACAATATTAATAATAACAATAATAATTGTGGGACGGCAGGCAATGGGCTGCAGGGTGGGTTCCTTTATTTCCGGTTATCTTCATAGATCGTCGTCTAAAGTAAACACTTCCTTTTTCTCGTTTCAGTGCTTCCAGCAGGCCACCCATCTACCAGCATGTGAACCACAAAGATCTTCCTTTGGCATCAGTACAATCAGTGACCATTTAAATGTTGCTTTCAACAAGAGCTTTATTTGTTCCTCTGCTGTCCTCAGAATCATTTACTATGGTCAATACTGAGCTTAACACCATGTAAACCATGAATAATCATCTAATAAGGGACATATTCACAGTCAGCTTTAAAAGAATGCATCCATTATCCACCAGTAATCTTTCATCCATACTCATGAATTCTGACCTGAGGCTAATATGCTTTTGTTTTCTCTTGGGAATGTCAATGTGATTTGGTCTGCCAACCAACTGCCCGTTTGAAAGGTTCAACTTCCATTTGGTCTGGTTGTACTTTGCACCAAGTTCTCGTTGCTGAATCGAATGCACAGCAGCAATTTTGAGAGCCTGATAACCCAGCAAGCAGAAGAAATTCAAGAAACTGCAGGCACTTTGACTTTAACTGATTACCCAAGAGCCACCTCTACTTCTTGCAAGCAGACATCTTTAGTTGCCATCAAACAAGTCAACCAAGGCTGAGCAACCTCAATCTGCCTTGTACCTAATGTAGATGATGGTCCAAAATGGTGTTAAATTAAGCTCCTAAATGCAAAAATGACATACAAGAGTGTAAGGGGTGCTATACTCCCCAGTCACTACATTTACATGCACACTAAAAACAATTTAATTATTGTGTTAATCCGACTAAACCGGTCTTTTGAAGTATAGGTAAACATGTGGTGTCCAACTGAAATGGTACTAAATTGAATTTCTCTTAATTAGACACCCAGATAATGCGATAGGGAGTCGACATGTACACGTTCAATCGGACTCAAACCGGCCTAGGCGCTCTGCACATGCTCCACAGTCCGCCCAGGCTTTGACCTGGAAGTAAGAGAAGAATCCGGTATAAAGCAGAAGCTTGGAGCATAGCGGAGAGGACATACAGTAAAGCACAAATATTATAGCGCAGGGAGTTTAAGTCTCACTAAAACATTTTTACTCTATCATAGGAAAAAGAACCTAGCAAGCCTTACAATTTTAATGATTATTCATTTTCAAGATTATTTAGTATATCTTTAAAAATTAGTTTAAAGTTTACATCCCCTGCTTTTGCATGAGTGCTGCATGTGTTCTCCGGGACAATCATAATCATTTTCATCCTTAATAGCTGTTTAAATCACTCCTAAATGGATTAGGGAGACATTTATGTTGACCTCATTTTTCATTTCATAAATACCCCAATATTTATTACAACATCATCACAGTGCAATATTTAATAAAATTTCCAATACCGTGCTGTCATAGTATATTATAGAGAATACTTTATTTCCTGTTATGCTATCCTGATCTTCTTCTATCTGTTCTTCTGACCAGATTCATTTGTCCACGCACCCATTATTATTAATTTTATTATTGCTTTACATCTGTGGTGTAATAGGTCAACCAGAAAAAGCCCAACACTAACAAGTTGAACGGAGGCATTTCGCCACATACTGTAGCGGAGTCGCACATTCTTACGTCAATAAATCAATTGCCCTTCTGTGCTTAAGCCCTTGAACAAGGCCCTTAACCTGCAATTGCTTTGTCCTGGGTATGACATTAATCTACATCTGGCCCTGTAAGGGGGTCCTCCAACTTATAGGGAAATTTGGGGGTTGGTGGCAGGATTGGCACTTCAGCCACTGGGGAAAAAAAAACTCACACTGGTCCATTTGGATTAGTGTGGTGCTGAGGTATCGCCCACTGCATTGAGGTTCTCATCCCTGAGGTGGTTCATTGTATGGTGGGTGGGCGATGTTCTGTAATCAGTGCACGTCCCTTACCTCTCACTACTTCCTGTGCATGTATACTGGGACAAGGACAGTAGTCCAATTAAATGGTGTAGTCAGACAGAAGGAAGATTCCCTCAGTTACAACTGTAGCTCGACATAGCTGTGCATTGTAAATCTGAGGCATAATTACAGTATAGCTATATTATCTCAACTGTCTGGTTTCCTCAGTGGATGGAACATTTTTAGAAAATTCAAAATAAGTTGATTAATTGCATGGATACACATAAAGCAAAATATACAATCAGCTATGTGGTCTGTGTAATCAGGCATAGACACCGCTGCCCTTTAGATCTTGCAAGAATAGTGGTCAGGCAGATTCAGACTGGCAGTAGAAAGAAATTCATTCGTCTAATTAATACTCTCTTTCCCAATATCATGTGACCATCAATTTGGAAAAAAAAAGTGTATGGAAAGACCTCAGAGTCAAGTTCGGGTTGAATAGGCCTTTCTTGATGTTGTGGTAACTGAAAAGGTAGGCATTTCTCTCAAAATAATGTGTTATTCAGCAAGACTTTACTGACTGTTTTTTTCTAAATGGAAACCGAATATCCAGAGTGACTTAGGGATGTCATTCCATTTTTAATTGGACCGCAGTAAGTCTCCTACGTATCTTCTTCAATTCATCTCAGACAAACATTCTTGATACACAAACATATGTTGCTTGAAAACATCACCATAACAAATTGTTGTTCCACCCCTACTGATCTTGGCAGCTATATTTTTTTTCTGATGAGCTTTTTCTTAAAATCCCTTCCTTCCTTCCACTAACTTGGGGATTCCTCTGAAAGCCCCTCCCCCACCGCCATTAACACTCAGCCCAGGTCTCCCCTCAGTCCTGACACTCCCTCCTGCTTGTCTAATCCTGCCAGCTTCACTCTGCTTCACATGGATCCCAGTCTGCCTGGCAGTCCATAAAGATAACAGAGCTATTTCACGCACTTGCTGGTAGGGGGGCCATTCCTCACTTTCTTTCCCACAATTCTCATCTACCATGAAGAAAAAGCACTGATGAAGGGGAATTAGAAGACCCCGATTTCCTTTGACGCCATGGCATACTTCATCTTGATAGTCTTACAAAAAACCATTTGTGCCTTTAGAAATCCTTGCACCTATTACATTATAAGCCGAAACTGAACAAAGTCCTTCTTTGAAGCCAAAACTGAAGGAGGACACTGTTTTGTAAGCCGTTATGCATGACTGAAAAGCCTCATCCTTTGAAAAACTAGGAGATGTGAAAATGCTCAGTGTTTTGAAAGGATGTATTTCAGTTCCCATTTCTTGTAGCACAGATGTATGTGCTAAGGCTGTGACCCTGAGTTACATGCAGTCAGACTGCTGGAGAGCTGATACTCTCATCAATAACTATGCAGCAGTTGTTCAGCAAGAAGTAGATCAGGGGTTATCAGACAACAAGCCCTGAAAGGTCAATAATGGTCTAGGACTCCAGGAGACCATGCCAAGGTCAGCAACTTGCTTGACCTTACGTCACTGATAATAAAGGGGATGCCAGAATGGACCAGGTTCCCATTAAATATGCAGCCAACAATTACTTTTCATTTTAATGGAACTCGGAATACTGGAGAAACGTGACTCTGTGTGTTCAGGAAATTCATTTCTATAATTTCCATTTCTGTTGTATGCTGCACTCATGACACACTCTTCCCACAATCAAAAAGAAAAAAATCACTTAAAGGAAAAATTTATTAAACGCTGTTTTAGGAAGTAATGACTAAGACTGAGAAATGTGCTATAGCCTCATCAACGAACAAGTCATCTTGGACGTCAGTATTCAACCCAAGCAGGGCCTTATTGGGCAAATGGACAAAGAATTAATATGATCAGAAGTAATATCCTGCAAGGACTATCTGGGAGCATATTAATATGGTATGGCATTTACGATTTACAACTAGGCATTATAGTATTAGAGTTAAAGGTAGGCTCCGAAGTAATTCTGGCCCATAATCTGCTTGAAGTCAAAATCTGGGTTAGAAAATGATGGCAGAGAGAGTGTGGGATTTACTAATACTTTCCACTAATACCTGGGGAAACCCCAGTGATCTGACAAAATGAAAGCAGTGAGTTCTGTGTAGATAACCTTGAATAGCCAACATCCATTGGAGTCTTTTCATTTAGTTTTTGAGTTTAAATGTTTAGACTAAATAAAATATGTTCTCTTTCCATAGCTTAGAAATTGATACTAGAAAAAAAGTACGCACATAAAAGTATTTCTCCTTTTTTGTAGAACTTCTCGATCTTTCTAGAAGCTGCAGCTTTTGGATTACAGCACATAGTTTTAGGAAGGCATATGGCTGAGGTAAAAAAAAAAAAACTCTATGCTCAACCAATGCACTCTTTCTGTACCTCAGTAAAAACCCCTCATTAATCAGCAATTTATCTCAGCAGCTCAATATTTCACAGCTTATCTGTGCTGAAAGGGAGTGTCTCAAAATACCTCAAAGGCTACAATTATTGCCAGACAAAGGACACGTTCAGTTCAGGGCTGCTCTCTTTAGGACTGGATCAGTGTGTTTCTCCTTTCTGTCTCCCGCTGCCTCTTTACACTTCAGCCGTGACGTGCTGAATGTATCCTCAGCCTAAAGAGGACAACTTTGTTCATAGAGTCTGCAGCAGCACTACGTTAACCAAAGCAATAGCAAATGGTGGCACCTTTTACCTTATTTTTTGTTCATAAAGCGTTACATGTGCTTGCTATTTATATTTGCGTGTTGTTTTGAGTAAAAACACATGCTCTAGTAACCATAGGGCCATCCTCCCTTTGCTTGAGCTCCCTGTTTCTGGAAATTGTCCTTCTATTACTCTTGAGCCTACCTCCTCTATGGCACATTCCTGGCCAAAAAATGAGGTTTCCCTACACATCAAAGGGTTCAGACGCACTGCATTAACGCAGCCAGCTTACCTTAAAGTACCAGAACAGCAGGGGGCGCAACTGGCACACCGTCTTGCATATTTTCGCTCAATCAGTAAAACTGCTTGGTGCAACCTGCCATCTCCAGTGGATCCCCCCCCCCCTTTTTCTCCACACCACTTGAATTACAGAAATGGGGAGATGGGGTTAGGGGTCACATGTCATCGTCTTGCCAGCAATAATTTTTCTGAATGATAACGGAAAGTGATTCCCCTCCGCAAGGACATGTTCTGTCTTACACTGAAGGGTCAAGATACGGAGACATTTGATAATTGTATAAACACATTCCATTCCTGGGCAAAAGGCATTCCAAGCCAAGTGCAAAACAGTCAGAGGTGCTATAATATCTTTCACACAATCAACACTCACACCGTCACCTCCCAGGCAATCACACTATTCCATTCCTAGATTGAGTCTAGCATGTTGCTGGCATCCAAAGCTGTGTAAAGTATAATGCAAATAATAGCTAAGCATATGCAATTTAACCAGTGAAATAACATCCAAAATCCTTATTCGTAGGTGCTCATGTTCGCGTCTATCATGCAAAAGAAAATTTTAAATAAAAACAACAGAGCTAAACTCATCCGTCAGCACAACCTGGACACTACCTCACATCAAAATCCAAGGTCAAATTTATAAGAGCTGTTAAGGATGGACTTGGGACAATCCGGTTTACTGGAAAGGGAAGTAATCAAAGCTAAGGGCAGGAATTAATCAGGATAAAAAACAGAGACCCCTACACTGATCTGTGGACACCAATCTCCTTCCTGTTCACCTGGCAAAAGATACTGATAAGGAAGCTTCTCCTTCTGAAATGCAGACTCTGAAGATATATACATTATGCCATTTAAGATATGGTGTCTCCCCTAATGCACTGTGCCATCTGTAAAAAAAAGACAGGTCCTTAACTGAATGGTAGGTGAGCCAGGACATGCCATCAAAAGGCTGCAGCGGCTGACTGAACACCACTATCATGTCTAACAATGGAACCTCTACATGCATGTGTCAGACAGACACAAAGCTGCAAACACTTGTGCACACACAGCTACCAAACAGACGTGCATTAATACGATGAGGCAGGGGATTGCAGCCCTGCTGCCGCTGAGAGGGAAAGCACCGGGCAGCTGTAACCTTCCATTCTACTTCACACTTTGCCTCTACTGGGGCTGGGGCCTCCTTCGGGGGGGAGGGGGGGGGGGGGGAGATATCGAATGCTGAGGTGCAATGATGGGAAAATCTTCCTTCTGTCTGTATTCATTCTTGCCCTATTATAACCATAAAAACTGATGTTATACAGCTGCAACAGGCAAGATATAATAGGATGATCTGTATGCAGAGTTGGGTAATTCAGGTCCAGAGAGTAAAAGTCCACACCAGGATTTTGTTTCAACCACAGGAGCATAAAGAGTCATAGTCACAGAGCATTCAACTTGTTGGTTGAAACAAAATCCTGGTCTGGACTTTTACTCTCTGGACCTGAATTACCGAACTCTGTCTATATGCAATATGCTAATCATCAGCAAGCTTTCCGGACTTGCAAAGCACATAACAGATTTTGAGACTAACTGACTATTCAAAGCAGGTCAGCTTAAAGGTATCAAACAGCCATATACACACTGTTCCATTAAAAAGAATGTAGGGCCCAGCCAGTCTTGCATGGAATATTTTCGCAGCTTTGGCAGAGACAGCCCCTCCGCCATGCGTTTCCCACTGGCAGCCTGTCTTGGTCGTTCACGTTAATAAAAATCCTGATATCGCACTTGTGACTATAGGATATCAGCACGCCCACGAGGGAAAGGCTGAGACACGCTGAATGGAGACAAGCACTAGAGCAGATCTATAATTGTGTCTCCCTCACTGGTGAAAAGAGCATTTCGTTGGAGGAGCTGGCTTTGGAGATGCTGCAGATTCACGTGGGATTGACCAGCAATGGGACCTACTCACATTCCATCAAGCAGTATTACATGAAGAATGAGGAAAGGGGACTCCCACTTTGGCGCAGTCCCTCTAAAGCGTGTGCCAAAATCCCATATCACAGAATGTCTGCTTTCAAATCAACACTCCAGTCATCCGTGTACGTTTCATACGAAAGCCTACCAGATGTCTTCATGTATACAGCTTGGCTCTCTCCACTTTCATATTTGATTAGAAAGCTACCTCTCAAGATACTGTAATCTCCAGCATCTCTTTTGTTGATCTGATTTGGACACCCATACTATACATGTTATTTTTCGTATATTCTTTATTTTTCTTTGGTGTCAGCCCTTCTCCTCTGATATCCCATTTGAAATCACTATCTCAGCTCGAAGCAAGATGTGCTGACGGCCACATTTTTCCGCATCAGAACTGCCGTTTATGATCCCTCTGCAATACTGTTTGAAAATATTTTAATTGCGGTGTCAATTAAAAGAGACAAGTCAGGGCTAAGCTCTGAACCCCCTTAGCGTAATGTTAAATACTTCCTTGGGCGTACTAACTCCCCTGCCTCACAGAAGAATTCCACATGGGAAAGGACCTTCCAATCTCCTTCGTAAACCTGATCCTTTGTCCATCAACCAAACTAATAGTAACCCGATAGAAGTTTCAAGGAAGGTCAGCAAACATCACAGCATGCTTCTGTATTACATATACAAAGAAAGCATGAGACTAAAACATTTCCAATACACAATCAGCAAGTTAAAAGTGGGATTAGATGCAAATCAGATTAAAATGGAAAATAAAATGTTCTTGATCAATGTCTGTCATGTATAGTGCTTAAGCTAAGCAGACTATGTAAACAGTGATTTGGGCCTTGTATTTACATAAGAAGAATGTTGACTTTGATACATTAACTGTAAAAATGAAAGGTTCTTTTTTTGCCAGAAGAAAAGAAAGTGTGCAGGAGAAGGAGTATTTGTATCGCCTTTCTTAAATATAAGAAGAATCATGTGGGATATGAAGGCATCACAGAGGGCTTTGGGTACAAGTTTAAAGTTTCCTGCTGGGGTATATTCCTGTAAAGCCATGCGCGTCGGAAAGGATATGATTTCATACCAGCCCTACTTTAAGGATTATGAAACAGAACGTTTGTTTTATTAAATTTCCTGAAGTTAAGGACACAATTTCTGCTGCTTTATCATTAAGTGCTTTAGGTCATATAGGCAGAAAACAGAAATATTTTTAATACTGGATCCTCCCAGCTATGCCGATATGCGATACGAGGCAGGGACCTAGAGCAAACCAAACCAAAAGCATCAAACAAAATGCTAAATCATTATACATTAAAAACATTATAAACGTTTATGCTTCAATAGAAACATCAGAAATTTAGGAATTCTGTTTAAATACAGTATTAGCAAACTATAGAAATGCAACTAGGTGGTTAGAATGTTAATAGAATTAACATCCCAATTCATAACAATTTATCATTTAATGAAGAAATATCTGAAACTATCCCAAAATGTAATCTCTCCATTATCATGAGAAAGAAAAGCAAGCTTATTTCTAGCCTACATGCATTTAAACATGCAGATAATCTAAAAACTTGGTAACTATCAAGGAGTTCTGAGACAACAAGAGTTAGAGTTTACAGACACGAAAGCCGATACGATTTTCAGAACCTACTCTCTGCCAAAAGGTAACCTAGAATGCAACAGAATGGACTGCAGTTGTGTAGTTGAAATACAGTTCAAAATCACTTTCCTGTAAAATGAAATATTTCAAACTAAAAGCAAAAAACATTTTCGTATTTAACTTTTTTTCAGGAACATTTATTCCACTATACTAACTGCATGGTAAATTGAACACACAGATGGCAGAGCTTAAACAAGGTACAGAATGGGTTAATTCCATTGTGCCTCCCATTCCCCTGTGTGCCACGGACCCCCAAACTCCACACACCATTAATTAGCTCCGTAACTGCTAATTAGTTCTGATCGAGGTCATTTATCTAACGTAGGCTTCAGATTCTAAACAGGAAGCAACGATTGTTTTCCACCGGTGGTTTTACTGCTTATGACTATGTTCAAAGGTTTGTTTTACTTTTTGTACATTTCACTCTATTGAATGTGCACCATTAAAAACACATTTGTCATATGCTTTGAGGGGGTGGGGGTGGGGGTGGGGGGGACCGAGGCCAGCACAGTTGGTGAGATACCCAGCTGCTTTGTCCAAAAGCGATTACGCTCCATTTGAAAAGGAGAGACAGCCCCTAAGCACCTAATGCCAAAAATACTCAGCCCCAAGCACTGCATTATTTATACAGGTTATACTGCAATCTCATCCTAAAAAAGGTATGAATAAAACAGGTGGTGTGTCATTGACTGTCATTAACAAGCAGAATTTTTTTCTTCACTGTCCTGTTCTTGTAAAGTTCCGTCTATCTGTAAAGTCACTGATGGCAAATTGAAAGTTTCCACCGAATAGTTAACAAAATTGGGCTGACAGCAAAGCGGAACGACTGACCTGGTTTTCCAATAGTCCTTCTCTTCCCTTTCTCTACTTGAAGTTAGTGATGTGAGGGTTATACCTGTGGCATGGAATGTGGGTATGAAAGGAAACGTAATACTCCATCGACCTCGGTCTGCAGACAGGGCCAAACATGACCATGAAATCAGAAGGGTCTGCTCCGGCCCAGTGTGTCCACAGAGGATGAGTGACACCCTGTGACTGAACTGATTTCCCAGGGGAGCGAACAGGACCAGCTTACTGCTGCTGAACAGTGCTGCACAAGTAATGTAACTATAAAACATCTATAAATCTCACAGGCGTGGGCTATGGAAGCCACTAAACGGGTAAACAAGAACTTTATGCGATGGAACTACATCATTTAGAATGATTTTCTTTATTACTGCTTTATAACCTGCCTCCTACAGCTGGAATACCTCAAGCACACTCAGGAACATTCACCACACGAAAAAAAAAGAGAAATGATAAAGGTAAAAGATGACAGAAGACCTCATCATATGTATATCATATCAGGGCCCATCTGTGCACACTTTCTGTGGTCATGGGCTCACGCTGTTTCTGTGTTACTATCAGTGGTTAGGAACTAAAACAGAATCCTTAAGCATTCACACCCCTGGAAGAGAAATCTGCCTTTGATGTAAATAATGATTTTTGAGCTGTGGAGCCGTAAGGGACTACAAAGGCCCTTTTTCTGAGGCAAAGCAGAGGAAAGACCTGACCCTCAGACAATCATCACCATAGAATGGAAATGCAGCTATTATGACAAAGAAACATTCTATAAAAACTGCAGTTCATATAATCATGGACAAGGATGAGGAAAGACGGCATGTATTAAAAACAATATGTATGCAAATAGAATGTGCAATACAAGCAAAACCAACTTGCAAAGAACAGATGTGTAGGATCTAATGTTATTCAGATGATATTTTAAATAGAGGCAGCGAGTGGCGATTTTATGGTTTTCATTGTGTTTTACACTACATTTGCAAGTGCAATTTCTTCCATGGATTAAGCCGTTCCACATTACCTGGTAATATAGAGATAAATAGTGGGTTAATTGTAGGGGTTGAATTTAGTTTTAATTGTCTTTTGCCTCATAGAATGAAGATAAAGAAATACAATCACATGCTTCTGCAATTAGAGCTTTGGAGCCGCCAAGCATTTGTATGTCTAGGCATCCATTGTTAAGGGTTGATTATTTCTTTACTCCATACACCACTTTAATTTTTAATGATAATATAAATGCATCTGCAATTGGAATGAACAAAATTGAGGGGGGGGGACCCTGATTACAACAATTACAGGTAATGGAGGAGATGAGATGCAAGCCAAAAGCCAGAAAAAGACAAATTGGCTTCAGCTAGTTCACTTGAAATGTTTGCACTGGAGGACATCTGCCAATAGCTAAGAGAGAGAGGTACACGGTCTGATTTCAAAGGATCATTGTGAATAGTTTGTATTTTCCATGATAAATACTGCATAAGCTTCACAGACAGTTGACAAAATTCTGACGCGGGTACTGATGTCATGAGTCTGTGCACATTGCAGTGTATGTTTTGGCTGAGCAACCCTGTGTTCTGTTTCAACAGAGTGAAACGTTTATTCTAGCTCTGACATATCTGAATTCCTAAGCAAATGACCATTCAAAGTGGACATATAAGCTAGTCTCCTTTTCCTCGACAGAGTGATGAAACAAGGTACTTAGGGCAGGACGTCTTAGTGACCAGTTGATTTGGTAACCCGGTAATGAACTGAACTGATTTATGAAGCTGACGACAACAGGAGAGCAGGCATTCTGACATAGAATTATGTAAATAATCAGAGGAGTTTCCAGCCTATGTGAGGTTATGATGTGTCATAATATGCTTAGTTTGTCTGGTAGTATCAGGGTTGAGAGTCAGGTTTGGCTGTTAGTGTTTTACTGATTGCTTCCCATGAATCACCTCTACATCTGTAGTAAAGAAAGACAGGGTGCTAGGAGCAGAATGATAGCACTGCTGCTCTGAGACAGTGTAGAAAACATATGAAAGCCCACAAATGTATAAAAACACTCATCTAGTTATACAGTTTGGCTTGATTAACACCCCCCCCTCCCGCCCCCCGCCCAAACACACACATCTGGTTGTTCAGTTAGAAGCAATAATTCATGACAAGTGCTTAACATGCTTGCTTCCTGATTTCTAGACAAGCCTCACAATCTTCAGTATATTCTTCTGCAAAAGCGCAAAGCTATGAAAATGGCTAAAAGTACAGAAATGAAAGGTAGGGGATGCACAGGCTGAGTAGCATCTAGCTCCGTCTCCATACAACTCCAGGGTTGGTAACTTTAAGTGTTAGATTAGTTCTGTGCGTTCGTGCGCATCTCCCTTTACCTTTCCACCTACAATCCAATGACAAACTGGTCAGGTCATCTTTTGACTCTCAAGCTTCAACTGAGTGTTCAATTAATGTCTTGTAATGAATGAACTGGCTATCTGAGAACATTCCAAATCTTTGCGATGGTTAAAAGGCACAATACAGGATGACATAACCTTGGTTCCTAAAACATTACTGCATGGTCTCCCCTTCCATGCCCCCATCTCCAATGTCTGTAATAAAAGTAAAAAAAAAAAAAAAACTCTCGAAATCCCTGCGATTCCCGCTTCAGGCTCAGATTATAAGTTTCTATTCAGAAAACGTTTGAATGAGCTCAGGTGAGCCAGCTGTCATAGACACGTGCCACGGACCTAATGCAATGAATGAGGGGCCTTTTGGCCTCATATGGAGAGGCCAGAAAGACAAAAGGCCCAAACAGAATAGCAGCAGGAATGTTGAAGTTGTTTTAATCTAGAAATGGCATATAGCCAAAAACCTCCCACGAGACTGCGATCTGGCCGAACCACAAGCTTTATGCTGGAGAAAAATATCTTTTCTATAATCAGACAGCTATTTGGTGCAGATCTCATGAGCACCTAAAGGAACTGTTTTACGTTGCATGTTAGATAATTTCTCTGTAATGATCCTTTGCTCTGTGAACATTGAAATAATCCATCAGGGAATTTCGGTTTCTTTCGTAGCCCCCTGTCTGTAATAAAATTGCAAATATTATCACATGAGGAGGTGGCTACAAAGCTACAAGCCTTTTGCTTCAATTTAAAAGAAAAGTTGTGCCTTTGGGATTATACTTTGGGATACTTTACAGGAAACACAGCCAAGCAAGTACACAGAGAACAATCCGATTGCTCCTTCGGACAAGAATAGAAATAGTGCAACTCACTTCCATATTAGTACTCAACAGAATATATGACCAATGACTGAACTTATAGGTACGATATATACAAGGCAAACATCCAAACTCTTTTATTATCTTAAAATGTATCTTTAGCAGTTTGAGACTTTGTGTAAGATTTGACTGTCTAAAACCAGGATCTGTTTACCTTGAGTATGTTTTGGCTGTCATAAAGACCTTACTCAGAGGGTGGTTATCGTGAGAACTTTACTTTGGGTGTGTAGTTCAAGCACAAGGTTTACTCTAACCAAGTGCAGCTCCCTCAGTTAACGCTTAGTAACAATAATAAGAAACATATACAGTTTGTTCTGCATGTCCTCTCAAACCTGATGGTCTCATCTCCATCCTTTCCCAGCCTGAGCCTGCACCTCCGCCTCCCCTCCCCCAACATGGACGATGATGCACTATCAGCTCACCCTTAGCAGCACTGTCACTCTGCTAGTTCTGCAGACAGTACAGGAAAAACAGACCTCCTCTGAAAGGCAAACAGCACCACCAGCTTGAATACCATAGTGCCCCTGCTTTCTATATCAGTGGGGTGAGGCTGGGCTCCATAGCTCGCCTGTCTTGAGCTACGGGTCATTTACTGTGTTCGAGTGCGACACCAGTAATTGGATCCAGGGCTGACAGACATATGGTAATAAATGGTGGCAGGCTGCATAAACAAGAGGAAAGGTGCCCTTGACCTCAGTTCTCTGAATCTCAGACTGGGGTCGCGACCCCTTCTGGGAACTCCCACACCGCTGGCACATCTGGAGGGGCGTTAGAAGACACTTGATTGCATGTTTCTGAACGTGTGTTATGTGTGTGTTAATTTGTTTATGGGTGTTGTCATGTTGCTGGAACTAATGAACCAGGTGATTTGTCTGCTGAGCAGAATTTCATGCATCTTTGCTTCAAAGATTTAAAAAAAAATTATTAAAAAAAAAAACTTTGGATAGGTCTGGGCTGGATACTAGGGTCTGAGGGTAAGACCAAAAAATTATTACTATAATAACAAAACTCAATTTTTTATAACAATCTATCCACAATTCTGAACACTTTACACCATCGTTGTGTCTTCTACTAGTTGTTGCGTTATGCCTAAACAGAAGAAAATGAGATGGTAAAGGCTTGCTGGACTAAATATCTGAATATTCAAATACTCTGTCACTTTGCATCTTAAGAGAAACACTTTCTGAAAATCCATTATCATCTGTCTGCCTCTCCAATGTGGCTGTGAACGCCCCCACTGCCACCCCCACCCCTCGCTCCCCCCTCGGAGCTCCACCGCTGTCATGTACATCTCAGTAATGAAGGGTGAGATACTCTGGAGTCCCAGTCTCCCAGCACTATGATGACAAAACAAAGAAACACTTGAGGTTTTGATGATTAAATCAAGCTGGGCCCCCATGTTCTCTGGCTCTCTCAGCCTGTGAAACTGGCTCATGATGCTAGCACTGAAAGAACTCTTTCTATTGGACTTCCAAAAATTAAACATCAAATTGTCATTAATATGTACCATCGTAAATGACCAATCCAAGAGTAGTTCATTACTCTACCTATGGCCTATTGAACCAGCAGCCCCACAGAGTCAGCGTATAGTATCTTGGTACTGTATGGATGATAGGGACACATCCCTACCAATAGTGTGGGAGGACCTCTGTGTGATTAAGGGGACAGGGGGTTCGTGGCTGACTTGATCCCTACCGATGTTTTACCAAACATATGGCCTTGCTTACACCTAAAGACCATAGGCATTCTCCCCTTACCTGTCTCTGACTAGAGAAACACCCTATAAACTGCCCAGAAAAAAGGGCTGATCCAAGATCAGTAGGAAAGAATAAGACAGAGGGCATGCACATCATCCATCATTTACAGGTCCCAGAAGAGTGCGTGACCCAGCACACTAACACAGCCATGGAACAGCATCACATCTAAGAATACACTCTCTAAATCTTTGAAATACCTTACTTAAGAATAAACAACTGGCTACTCCTTTCTCCAACCTGCACTATTTTTAATGCGACCATTCTAACTTCTCTAACTCTGTAATGTATAGTTTTGCACCACAACCCACGGCAGGAATGGCCCAATGTGGGGTCCCAGCCAGATTTTTATATATATATATATATATATATATATATATATATATATATATATATATATATGCTGTACACACACACACATACACACAGATATTTTACATGAATATATATAATATATATTTATTTTGTTCTCTTTTTTTGTGCTAGACATACAGGTCTGACTTGTGTATAAACAAAAATGACCCCTCCCCCCCCAGCCACCACAACCCCCACCCAATTTCATGTGGCCGCACATGTCAAGGTCACGCCAATGTCGCTGCTAGTCTTTGTTCACACACATCCAGACAAAAATGCATGCAGTTCCTTCTTTTCCTTTCAGTCATTTTAAGTTGCAACTTAACATTCATTTTACAATCTGTAAATCATGGCGACTGGCTCCCCAAAACATGCCTAACGTGCAAAGGGACAAAATTATTACAAAACACCATGAAAAACCCCAAAAGGAGAACAAAAAAACAATGATTACAAAACCCAACAATTCTTAAAGAATATGATCAAAAAATATCACACTGGATTACAGGCCTGCTGCAGTCAAAATTGGCACAACAGATCTGGCTAGAAACCTCTAAGTCTGTGTGACATGGACCTCTTCAGCACACCAAATATGAAGCAAAGTATTTTTATGGGCGCTGACCCAAAAGGCCCGAATAAGTGATGCTGGAAAACAAGACGTGGATCAGAATCAAATAATTAACTCTAGTTTACCTAAGTGAGGCTATTTATCCAGTTTTTAAACTGCTTATAATGAATGACATCCAAATAATATGTGAATTTTCCATTTCTCATAAATGTTCCATCTGGAACATCTGTTGCAGCGAAGAAAGGGTTAAAATCTATTGCTGGTATTTTGTCCAGTCAGATCATTCAGTGTAACATGACAGCATGGGTGCCTGTAGGTCTGACTTATATGGATCTTTAGCAAACAGAAAAAGTTCTTTGCACTGGAAGGAATGCGGAGGATCAGAAGGACACTGCAGAGAAGAATACAGGCATCAAGAGCAAGAGACAACAGTAGACTTGACAGCTTAAAGAATTACTATTTATTTAAAAAAAATTCCAGGGTTGTTTAAAATAACAGGCTAATCTGATATTATTAAGTTAAAATAGTCTAAGGGTTGATTGAAGAGAAAAGATCCACCAGTGTGTCAAAAACACAAAGTGACTGATTAAACAGACACTGATGCTTTTTCTAAAGTCTAAATAAAATCTGGTTCCTTATGCGTGCGCTTATCCTACTGGGACGCAGGGGGTCCAGAGCCTATCCCGGAAGCAATGGGCACGAGGCATTCACTCACACACACACACACACACACACACACACAGACGGGCAATTTAGCAACTCAAATTAGCCTCAGCATGTTTTTGGACTGTGGGGGGAAACCGGAGTACCCGGAGGAAACCCCACGACGACATGGGGAGAACATGCAAACTCCACACACATGTAACCCAGGCGGAGTCTCGAGCCTGGGTCCCAGAGGGGTGAGGCAACAGTGCTAACCACTAGACCACCATGCCGCCAAACTATGTTTTTTTTTTTTTTACTGGAGCACTTAACATGTCATTAATTATGAGCTGAACATATCAGTCAAATTACTGCATTTTGATGGATTTTCCGACTGTGAGTGTTCTCAACTTTAAACATGAATGGTACTCGTTTGCAAAAACCCACTGTTCTGGTTTCCACCTTTATTAGAGCACTTTTGTTTTTAAGAAACAAGAAATATTGTCTTCCTTGGTGAAGCTAGTCATTCAAATGCAGTAGGGCTTTCCTCAAAGTTAAACATTACAAAAACTGAAAGCTATCAACAAACTGAAATCTCTTTCAAAGGCTCAAATTCCAAGCCATGCAGAGTAGTGCTGCTGCTAGTGGAGCTGACAATAAAGACCTGGACACATTTCAAGAAGAGCTTTGCTGCTGTAACCTTCTGTTCATGGTTTCAGTAAATACTCAAGGGTATATGTAAGCTAAAAACAGGTAAGCATTGTTGTTATTAACAGGAAAGAATTCACCACTTAAGTACAGAAGACATAAATAAATTATGTGACACCTTGTTCACCATGGGTGATCGGCAGGTGGGAGAGTGATAGCATAGGATGCTGTGATCCCCATTCCAGAATGTGCTAGAAAGCTGTGCTGCTGATGATGGGGAGTCACAGACAAACTTAGACTTTCACTGCCAGGGTCATGACCAGCAAGATAAGACAGAGACCGTGAGAGAGACAGAAAAAGGAAAAGATTCTGTGATTCTAGCTCATTTTCAGAGACACTTACTGAAAGGACGTCTATGATTTTTGTTATTCATGCATTTAGGTTCCGCCACGGCTCCATGTGTGTGGAGTTTGCATGTTCTCCCCATGTCATCGTGGGGTTTCCTCCGGGTACTCCGGTTTCCCCCCACAGTCCAAAAACCCGCTGAGGTTAATTAGAGTTACCAAATTGCCCATAGGTGTGCATGTGTGAGTGAACGGTGTGTGAGTGTGCCCTATGATGGGTTGGCCCCCCCATCCTTGGTATTTCCCTGCCTTGCACCCATAGCCTCTGAAATAGGCTCAGGACCCCCCACAACCCTTAGTAGGATAAGCAGTTACAGAAAAATGGACGGATGGATGGATTGATTTATATTTTTGAATCCTTATTTAGGTAATTTTACTAATACAGTTACTAAATGAAAACAGCCACTCTACCATTTACTTGATTAGTAATGTAAATTGAACATTTTATATTTGCTCTTCTGTATATTGCAATTTCATGTTTGTTAGGTTTTTTAAATACCATTTGGCTACAAACACATCCTGACAGTGACTGAATACTAAACTGAAAGCAGAGTGGCAAAGAGAAAAAGGCTAAACTGCATTAAGAACAAGACAGACAGTGGTGGCACTTCGCATATGAAACCTCTCCAGTCACCCTCTTCATCCTTCTGGTGTAATATTACGTCAGGCAGATGTGCTCCCACAGAGCACACCATGCTGCAGGCTCGGGGAATCTGGAATGATTTCTGCGATAACAGGGAAGCATACTACAGATGGAAGGTGGTTGACCGCCATTAGCTGTGAGAGCTGCATGTGGCCTAGCAGCAGGAATTGAGAATCACTGCAGGAATTCCCAGTGCTTTTGGTTTGTCCAAGTCTGTCTTCTTGGCACATAAAGGTCGGACTTCAGCAGATGTGAGAAAAGACGTAACAGTTCTGCCTCTGCCCTGTTACCACAGAGCCCCTGAGAATCCCAGTGTTCACAGCCCCGCTGGTGTGAGGAACCATCAGACCACCCAAGCAAATTCAGAAGGAACACTTCATGTATAAGGTTTGGAATCCAAGCCATTTCATGCATGCAATTACCCCACAAATGATCACAAAATTGTTTTACAGCACAAGCGTTCAAGGGCATACACACAAAACTCATGTAGACACCTGTGTGTAAGTGTATTTTAAAAAGCAGTCACAGCGTTTCGCCACACTGGGTCCTGGCAGAGATCAGGCGGGGGGGGGGGGGGGGGGGGGGGGGGAATTTATAGCAGCAATGTGTTTGCCTAAGAGGAGAAGACTGTGGGTGTGGAGTGTGCTGTTTACAGGCAAATTCTGAGCAAACGTTTTCTGTGTTTGCACGCTCCTTTTCGCATCCATCAAAAGATACTGCACCTGTCCAAAATCTGGGAGTCACAGTAGTTTGTGAACTTGGACTGAGTTAGTTTATTCTACTGGAGGAACTACTGCATGGGGCCCTCCTACACATGCTCACTGCACACTCACAGTACAGAGCCTGTCCTTCCCCTCCAGGGCGCCATTAGAATTAGAGAGCAGGGATTCATTGTGATTTTTGACAGAAAGACTGACACTGGGCCACACAGCAGTCCACATCTGCAATTCATGCCACCTGCTGTCAGAAATAAGATACAGTACAGTACAGGTACAGTATTGCTAAAACACTGCAATTTAACAACAGCACAGTGATACCAAAGTAGCTGCCTACTCCTGAATTAATGCTATAACAAATGCAGTGAACATAACAGCATTTGTTTATGTGTTAATAATAACATCATTTTCATTAAAAACTAATTGAAGAGCTATAATAATGAAAAGAAGAAATGATAATCTTTCGTCTGACTGGCTGCTGGAGGGAGGCATTTTGTTCTTGGGCGCTGATACCTTAGAACCATTTTCACTACTTTGTTTCTACAGTTTGGTGAACTACTTTATTCAGTGAGGATGACTCAGTATGTTTCTCATTAGCAGAGAGAGGCTTGTACATGTATAAATTTAGTTAGAGGGCTCAAAGCACGCTTAAAGAAATGCTGATTGATTCCTCATTGGCTATGATTTGTAGCCCTCGGCATTACATAGAACAAAAGGCAGATGTATGACATATGTATGATGTATGACTGTGTACATGGGAGACGGAGAAGATACTGTAGCTACAGCCAGGAAAGGCAGCACCAGTTACAACACCATTGTTTGTGCAATTAGCCAGATGGGATGGGCAGTGTGGATTTGACAATATTTTCCTAAAACAGTTCCCACGCTCTCTTTTGCTTCAAAAAAAAGCAAACATATATTGTCTTGCTGTCTTTCTAATTCTTCTTGGGTTAGTTCAATACAATTTAATGTGCATATGCTTGCATAAAGTGTCTAATTAAACTGAGAAAGTAAAATTAAATTGTGGTTTAAAAATAAATCAAATTCAACCTTCAGTTGCAAAGAGCACTTAGAGTTTCGAATGGCTAAACCTCTTTATCCAGAACTTGACATTTTTATTTCAAAGATACCAGTTTAAAAACAAAAAAGTTAAGCATCACCCAGTCATGTTCTTTGTTTATTGTGAAATCCACAATACACTGTAAAAGAGTGTCCCTTTGTAGGCCTTTGTGGTTTTCCCCACCAGGTGAAGAGTGCGTATTCAAATAGCCTCAAAAGGTTGGATTTACAGGCCGCCTTTATCCGGCAACCAGTGTATTGCATTTCAGCCCTAAATTAATACTGTGACGCCTTGGTTCTCAGACTGGGTGAGGGAGACATACAAGTCCCACCAGACCCCTTTGGAAGTGGAGTGAAAGATAAGCCTGGAAAACCACGAACTTGGTAACTTGGGTCCATTTGGAATCCATAGGGACTGCATCAACAAAGCTGCACATTCATTCAAATGTTTCCTTTATAAGGGTACCTCAGTCACCCTTGCCCTCCTTGTCCTCTGGTTCACCTGCACTCTTCCTTGAGTCACGCATCATAGTGCTTCATTTAAGTCAAAGCCAGAACCAAGTGCAATGAAGCCCCTTCTCTCAATGCAGTCCAATAAGTTTAAGAGACTTGCACAAAATAGCCGGGCCTAAACTTAAACCTCAAACATTGCACCACAAGTCATATATTTAACCGTAGAGATGTTTTCACTATTGAAAGAAACATCGAGTACAAACCCGGCTTCCCCGAGGCGTTTAATTTCATAAAATGTAGACTATTGTACTTGGATCGGCAAGATGGTAAAATACAGAGAAGCGATGGCGTAAAGTGCATTTTGAGCTATAATCTGACGAGGATAATAGGTAACCAGAAATAAAGAGACCACGGGTGAGCTGATCTCTGGTAATGTATTCCCACAGCGGCACAGAGACGTTAGTGAACACTGAGCTCTTTGTGTCTGTGCGCAACATAATCATTTTAACGTCGAGCTTGGGCCAACAGAACTGCAGTCGGGCAGCCATGCAAGGGCACGAGACAATTGGATTAATGTAAAATGGAGCTGAGGTGTGAAAGGCCTTTACTCTCACCGTCCTTGTTCCAGATCGTATGTCTCCAGGTGTTCCCCAAAATTCAACGAAACATAAACAAAGTTAAAGACTTTCAAATGTGCAGGCAGATATATTAAAGGCCATTACGCCTTAAACGCCCGTCAAAGTCCAGAGCAGTGCTGGTTGACCCCTCTTTGACTGGCTTCTGTTTTGGGGGTTATGACCCAAACACTCCATAAATAGGCTCTGATTAAGCCCAGTGGCTAAAAATAGGCCGTGAGTAGTGAGAGAGACAGATGAGAAAAATAGTGACATGGGTGGTCTTACGCTGACTGGTGGCGGTGGGGGAGGGGGGGGGGGGGTCAGCCTCACAGCCCAACCTTGGAAGAGGCTTAGTAAGGTTTTCAGAATAAATATACAGACTGATATTCCTCATACAGTGGGAACAAAATCCATACCTTACTATTTTATTTGACATGACATTTTATACAAATTGACTGACATCCCAGCCAGAGTCTTCCCCTGTCTTGCGCCCTATTCCACCTGAGTTGGACTCCAGACCCCTCCTCAACCCTATGCATAAGGGACTGAAGAATATATATATATGTATAGCACCACAGCTAGCAGAACATTCTCTTTAGTACCGTTATAGGTTTGGCATGCAAATGACTCCTGAAATATCATTTATAAGTAATACATCCTGAGACTGAGTGAAGAGCAACACATTACAATACACCCCAGGCCAGGTTGCGGGACTGCTTGTCTGGAGCATAATGGGGTCTGGTATTATTATACCTCAGAATATATCAGTTAAATGATATAAACCAGAGTTAGGCAATGTTATCCTCAAAGGACCATCAGTCCATGTATATATGTAGAACACCAACAGGAGGTCATCAATGCTTAGATGACTACTAAAGGGACATGCAGAAAATGTGCTTAATGACACCTACAGCTGCTTCTGAAAGCTTTTGTGTACAGTGGAACAATGATTTGAATGTAAATGTGTACATTGTATTCTGGAGAGCTGAACTGTTTGTGAAACAAGACCGTACTGAGAAATAACCACAGCTTGCAAAAGCTGACTAGGAACTGCAAATTAAATGGACTGCAAAGTTTATGTATAGTTTTAATAGCTGTTCCATATTGTACCATTCCCCAAATGTATCATTCCAGATGTTGTATTACAATGAGTGCAGATTCAACTCACCTCCAAAACGCACATATTTTTTTTAAAAAAAGAATATGCTTTCAATTCTCTGGGGCTGCAGTTCCCCATCTCAGATACTGAGTATATTCACTTTAATCCATATTTGTTTGTCTTTGGTATTTTTTTAAGTATAAGTATCTATATCTGGGCAGAGCCGCTGAACCACATCAGTGATATTAATTAAATGGGGCTCCATCATGGTCCGTATATGCATCATGGCACTTATATGGTTATATTCAGGTATCAAAACAATCATCCATCCATCCATCCATCCATCAAACCACTTATCCTACTGGGTCGCAGGGGGTCCGGAGGGAACAACCCAGGATGGGGGGCCAGCCCATCGCAGGGCACACTCACACACCATTCACACACACACACACCTACGGGCAATTTAGCAACTCCAATTAGCCTCAGCATGTTTTTGGACTGTGGGGGGAAACCGGAGTACCTGGAGAAAACCCCACGAGGGCATGGGGAGAACATGCAACCTCCGCACACATGTGACCCAGGCGGAGACTCGAACCCGGGTCCCAGAAGGGTGAGGCAACAGTGCTAACCACTGCACCACCATGCCGCCCCTCAAAACAATCATTTTCTACATATTTTTATTTCAACATTTATTTTGTACAAGTTTACTGGTAGTTAGGAATAATGTATCTGCACAATTACACACCAAAGACTCCAAAAGACTTTTGAATTTAAAAAAGTGAATTTAGAATTTAAGTTTAAGAAAAACACCATAAAGCTGCATCTGTTTCATTCATTTCAGGTTCTGTTGAATTCTACGTTACAAAATGGTCTCTTGAGACTGATCTCTCTTATTGATTGCCTGACTTTTATGGGACTGAAGTTTGTTCATTCAAGGCTGATGGCAGTACAAAGTAATAAGATTCCCACTCAGAGCAGGAAATTGATTCTGCATGGTGGCTGGGCTTGGGGGCGTCTTTGTCACAGAGGATGCTCAGTGCCTGCAGGGCCCGGAGATCATCGATTACCCAACATTCCCACAAGTTCCACCTCTTGACCACAATTACACTGGAAAGCGGCACAATCTGGATACAGGCTGCTCTAAAACATAGATGTTCTGCTAAAGCAGTGATAATGCACTTACAACCTGAATAGATGTGGCGAGTCTAATATCAATATTTCTACGCCGGAGGAAGAAAATTTATGAAGCCCTAAATGAATCAGAACGCCTCGGTCTTTTTGCTTGATTCGATTATAGCCAAACTTGCAATAATGTCTTTATGAAGCTAATTATCCGTGTTAGACCTGTGTCTTTGGTTATGTCTAAATTTCCTTTAGAACTTGTTTGTCGTAGGGCATAATTTGGCTAATCTAGGCGAAATCTCAGCTTGTATTACAAGTCTAGTAATTTTTCTTTCAGATGATGAAATTATGGATTTATTTTCCCCTAGCACAAGCCCACGCACAAAATGGTTGTAAGCCTAGATATGATTTATGAGAAACAAGGTGCAAATAATTCCATTGAATTACACAGGCTACACAGACATTAAAAAGTCATATCATTAAAACAAGGTATCAAGGTTCCTTCAGGTTCCTTCCCAACCAGAAAGGTAATATTTTATGTTGATAAAGCCATCGTCTGTTACCAACATCATACTTATGTCCTAATTAAATTTGCCGAAAGTCCGTCGCTGATAAAAGTATATATTTACTGTACCTGATTTGATAAAAAAAAAAAAAAAAAAAAAAATTTTGATCCCCTCTCAGCACTGTGAGCTTAGCGAAATGGAGGGACGTCATGTCTTAACAATCCACAGAGCCATGTGTCTGGAAATTGTGCTCCAGGTATAGTCGCCTTTCACAGGTCTGTGGGGAGAGGCCAGACTAACTCTAATCTAACAAAGACTCCTAATGAAAGCTAACCAGTGTTCCCTGCCCAGAGCAGGATTAGTGGGACCCACCATTGGAACTTGTGGGGTCACTACCTGCAAAGGTGAAAGGTGAGGGGTCAGGTGGAGTACCATTTGAGTGGCTAGCATGAGCAGAAAAGACCCAAATGGGACAGATGTTGGTAACAGACAATGGCTTTATCAACATAAAATATTACCTTTCTGGTTGGGAAGGAACCTGAATTAGGTACTGATTAGAGTCAGCTTTAACTCCACAGATAGTGTGGGCATTGGAAGTAAGTCTGTCATTCAGGGTGGCCTTCTCCTGCACTGAAGATGTCCATGGTGAATGATCTCATGTGGTGAGGGACATTTTCTCAAGTCTCATGCTGAGGGTTGTGGAGCTGAAGTTTATCTTGGTGGAAAAGAAGGATGTTTCTGTGAATCAAATCAAGAATGTGTGTAGTGTCTGCTCCATCCCTTCATTTTCTGAAAGCGCCTATCCTGTTCAGGGTTGCGGGAAGTCTGGAGCGTATCTCAGAGCCTACAGGCCCAAGGCAGGCAACAACCCAGGATGGGGCACCAAACCATTGCAGCGTACTGGATCCCACCCCTGTAGTAACTACTCTTTTTGCGTATATGCCAAACAGCTTTTAGAGTACCCAGTCTTCTTAGAGAAAGCGTGTGAGGTTCTTGAAAGGGTTTTAAATTTCTGTGCAAACCATGCATTGTCCATAATTAACAATCACAGTGTGCACGATACCAAAGGGCTCTAGGTGTAAGGTCAATGCACAACTTTGAAGTTGTTTCATTTGACTTGTGGCTGTTTTTTCACACCTGGATGAAGAAAGGGGCAACACTATTAGCCAAGCAGCACTTGGATTTGGTGAATAGGGAGAAGGCCAGATAGACCTGGAAGACACACATTAGCAGTCAGGGTATACTGGGAGCACCTGGCTGAAGTGTGAGGTGAATGCAACGCACACCTCCAGGAAAACTTCTCCAAAGTGCTATGTGAGGCTGGAAACATTGTTTCCAAACTGACCTTGCTCAAAGCCTCAATCGTTGCAGGGGCTGCCAAGAGTTGTGGTCAAAAGGCAGTTGGTGCTATCATGGAGGTAATCCTAGGACCTGCTGGTAGACAACGGTGGTGAGGGAAGCTGTCAAGCTGAAGAATGAAGCCTTTAGTTCAATCCTTGCACACAGGTTTCCTGAGACCAATGACTTTGTTCATCCAAGTGGGGAAATGATGACCAATAATGTTGGAGGTTGTTGAGCAGTGGAAAGAACACTTTGTCGAGTTCCTTAACCTAATGGAAATGCCTTCTCACTAGGAGGCAGTGCAGAAAACTTCGGGTGGATCAGAGTCCACTGACCCTGATGTTGCTATGCTGCTCTTCCTAGCCTGTATTGGAAAGGCTGCAGCGGCAGATGAAATTTGTCCAGAGATGTATAGAGTACTGGATCTTGTTTGCGCAACACTGTTTATGTGGCTGTTTGATGTTTGATGAAATTCTGGTAAAGTACTATTGGACTAGTCAACGAGGGTACCAGTCCCACATTTTCCAAAGAACGTCAAGAGGGAGTGCTCCAAATATACAATAGGGGCATCACACTTCTCAGCTTCTCTAGGAAAGTGTCTGCCAGGGAACTGGAGAGGTGATTGAACCCAGGATTTGGAAATATGGATGATAGTGACCTGGCTGTAGAACACATTTTCCTCTTATAAATACACAAGGATTTGTGGGCAATAAGCTAACACAGTCTAAACATGCTTTCTTTTTGAAGAAGACATATGACTGTATGCCCCGGGCACTGCAAGAAATACAAAGTAGAGAGGTCGCTAGCGTGTGCTATTCAGTCCTTGGATGAATGCAGTAAGAGTTGGGTCTACCTACTTGTCGCAAATCAAAGCCACTCAGAGTGGGTGCTGGGCTCTGGCCAGATTGCACTTGTTTACACTGCTGTTTGTGATTTCCACACACAGGATACCAGCTGTGTCTATAAGGCTATCCAGTATGGGGGGCACTAATGCTGTGTTTTTTGATCAGGACCTCCAGCACACGAGTGACCAATTTAATCCTGATGTCATGCTTTTTGACAAGGACCTTCAGTACAAGCGTGAACAATTTAATCCTGGGTATAAAGTGGCAGAGTGGAGAATGAAACATCTCCAAATCCAAGACTATGGTGCATTCTTGGAAATGATTGGATGGCTCATTTCAGGTGTGGGGCAGGAATCTTCCATTATTGAAGGAGATTAAATACCTCAAGATCTTGTTCATGAGTGATGGTAATAGAGAAACAGACTGACAGGCAGATTGGTTTGGTGACATCAGCTTTGCAGGCTTCTTATGAAATCCATGCTGGTTAAGTGGGAGTTAAATTCAGATGAACCTTGCAGTGTATAAGTCAATCTATGTCCTATCTGCACCTGTGTCATTGTGTTAATAAGCCTAAAATAATGGTTCTCAATACTTGTGGCTGAAAGGAGGTTTCTCTGCAAGGTGGCTGAGTTCGCTCTTGTTCACAAGGAGTTCAGCGACCTGTATGGATGCCAAAATAGAGCTGCTCCTCCTTCAGATGGGGAGGAGACAGCTGAGGTAGTTCAGATATCTTATAAGCATCCCACCTGGTAATGAACCAAGGGAGCTGTTCTGAGCATGTCCTGGTGGGTGGAGACCCCAGGGAATCCCAGCACATACTGAATGGATTATATCTGCCAGCTGACTTGGGAACATCTGGGGATCCCCAGATGGAGCTAGAGATCACAGAAAAAGAAATCTGGTCTGTGCTGCAAGGTATGATGTCACTGCAAACTTCACCAGGCAATGCAATGGGAAAAAGTGAGACAAGGTAATATGTTTAAGTGTAGAAGCAGAATAGTTTACTAGAACACAGCGTAAAAACATAGATCAAGCAATTCTATACCCCTCCAGCATAGTGGGACTGTGCTCAAGCCTACAGAAGGAAGTCTTAAAGCTTAAAGTACAACGATTATGTTCTTTATTTCAATGAAGTAGGGTTGACCAGCTATTTTCAAGTGTCAAGATGATTTAGGGAGAAACACAAGTGCTGCTGGTTTAAGAGGCCAAAGTATTAACCCAGCTGCTGAACAACAGAGCAGCTTGATTTACAGGAGAGGACAGGGGTGGGTGTCACTGATTTATCATATCATGGTCTTATGAGCCATGGTATCACGTGTTCATTTTTTAAAATTTCATTTTTCTATTCTAAAAGCCTAAATATTCGTTCTGGTTAATATTATACTAATCTTGAAAAGAGAGTAGTGAATGTACCTACTGTATTTGTTACTGAATTCATTGGTGATTTGTACATTTTTACATAAGTCATAAGACATTACAACCTTGCATCCACACAAAATATTTTCTTACTAAGGAACTATTTTTCTATAGACAATAATGGATGGCGAACTTAGAAATGAGTGCTTTAAGTGGGCCGGTACTCACGGTATGTACCGGTTTCTCTTCGTTTTTTTATCTTCAAAGTACTGGAAACATTTCTCGCGTACTGGCACCTCTCATAATCTACTGGTACTGAATAACAAGGTGGGCACCAACAGCTGTTTGTTCACACTTCAAGCACTGGACTCGCCTCCAGTTTGAACAAACAATTTACAGCTGACCCCAAAAAATTATGCTGCCCTCAAGTTGAGAATCTTATCATTGATTGAAACAGTAAGTGTTAATTACAAATGAAAGATATTTTCCACAGTCGTGTGAAAAATGGTTCAGCAGATAAAAATCTCTCTTGATAAACAAAAGAACCTACTAAGATACAGTGTATCTGTGTTTTTCTACAAAGCAATTCATATTTGGTCTAATGATACAGTAAATAGAGGGGCAATGCTTCATCATAGACAAATGTAACGGCTAGCTTTCTTTAGAGTCAATCCACTCTTTCTAACTCAACTTATCGGGCTGGGAAGGCTTTCCTTTTTTGGGGGTGGATTGCTCTTTTACATTGACCAGATGTGACTGTAATACCTGACATTACACAGCTTCCCTCACACATCTGTGAGACTTTTCCGTGCCTGTGATGCTTAGTTTGGGCTGGAAGCGCCATTCTCTAATGTGGTCCACAGCCTCCACTAGTAACAGCAATTCCACTGATACTTCTCCCTTATTTAGAATGCAGTGTACAGTGTAGTGAAGGATTTGTGTTGTCTTTCCGCTGCTTCATACGACAAAAGCAATTTCAAGCTCTGGCAGAAACGATAAAGATTAAATAACATCAGTCATAAAATGACTATATTTAAAATTAATTAAACAGCCAATCAATGCATTATTTTGATGAACCAGTTTTCTAGCATCTAGATTCCATGTCAATGTGGGAGAAACAATGCACACCGCCACAAATATTAAAATGTGTTTTAAAATACATATATGCTAACATATGCAGAATTTTCACTTAGAAGAATGGGTATAATTAAGAGATGGAAGTGATTTTTTTAGGTACACTTTAATCTCACTTATGGAAAGCTGAAGCAGCTGCAAACGCCCCTGCAATGTAGAATGAGCAGAATCCAGTGACAAGAAGATCATTTTCTTCTCTACATGTATAAATGTCTTGCTTATTATGAAAAATAATAGAACTGAGGTTCACGTGAGAAAGACATTGAATGATAAGCAGCACAACCACACATCAGCTGTGATTCAATAATTATGGCATATAGAGAATTTGCTGACCTCCTCCTTGATAAGGATGAAGATGCAGAAAGAAGGCAGCCAAGATCACTGCACAGAAATATCAGAAATATATACAGCAGATCAGCATGTCTCTTAACTGGTGATGTCACTTACCTTTGAAGGACAGGAAGACGCGTGGGGCAGAGAGTGGGTCAGACTGGGAACCCAAGGTCCACATCACCAGCACCACAAGGATGTGTGCTGACCACAGTTCATCTGACAGCATGATCTCTCTGCTTCCAAACACAGATGACAAAATCTCTGACCCTTTGAGGACAAGAGGAAGATTTGGTCAGTAATGCAATTTACTGTACAGTTATAAACCAAATAGGTTCCTTTGGTTACTAAATTGTCAAGGGCTATAATACAGGTAAATAAATGTATGGCCAATTAGTAATCATGACAAATACTGATGCAATGCAACATTATGGTAATATGGATGTAGATGAAAGTTACTCATTTGAAACATCCGTGTAACAATAAAAACGTAATTTATCACTTACATGGCCACCCAAATACCTTGTTTAAATGAAATATTACAATTATTTTGCTTCACCTTAAATCTAACAATGTTTTATCTTACACTGATAAGTAATTAAGCAATGTATCCACGGAAAGCAGAATCATTCAATCAATCAGTCAAAATACAGAATACACACTGTTTTATGGTCTATGGGAACTTCAAGAATTCTTGAAATGATAGAGTGCAAATTTAGTTTCTGGTTGCAGCCAATTCAGTTATAATCTATTTCCCTTCCAGCCACTATTTATTTCAAACATGCTATGAAAACACATATGACAATATTCTATTGAAATTACTGTCAGTTCATCTATTTCCACAGTGGTTAAGAACCAAGTGTCTGCTCCAGTGCCTGGAATTTTAAATGACACAATTGGGAGTTTTTTTTTCACAGAAGACTGCAATTACCAAATATTATATTTGCCAGAAGATAGTCACACTATTCTCCTTTGTCCAGCAACTTAGAGACCACACAACAGCAGAGATATGATGGCTGTTGCTGCACTGTGTATTAAAAGCGTGACATGGCATTACATCGCCAGGACAAAAAGAGGGGACAAGGGGGGGAAATAAGCGAGGAACAAAGGCCAACAAATGAAACAGAAGAATACAAAGCACCCACGCTAAAGGAGGAGGACCACACATGTATGTTTTGTTCTACTTGGTTACTGTGCAAATGAAACTAATCTTCAACATTACATGCATCGAAGGAGCTCTGTCCATAATGCGAGAGATTCAGTTACTCTACTAAATAACCAAAAAAGATTTTGATTAGATTATTCTTATTTGTGAATCAAACAGTGACTCTTCACAGAAGCGTAGAGAAATTCAACGAAGGAGAATTTTATCATAAGGTATCAATGTACTAAAAAGTAGTAAAGCAAGAAAAAAAAGTGATTTGTGTCTTAATATTAATACACTTGGCCTACAGCAGGGGTCTCCAAACCCAGCCTTGCACATTTTTTGGGTTTCCTCTCATTTAAAACACTTGATTCTACTTCACTGCTAATTACCATCAATTTCTTCAGTTGAATCAGGTGTGGTAGAACAGGGAGAGAACTAAGCTGTGCAGGACTGGGGCCCTGCAGGACTGGGGTTGGAAACCCCAGGTATACAGTTCTGTACTCTCACTTGCATAAAAGCAGAAACCAGCACAGAAGAAAAGAAAATAAGTGGATGAGTTAATGTGAATTAATAAATTGAGCATAACATCAGCAAGGTCTCCTCTGTCATTCCCTGCAACATTTTGTCTGTGTCTCTCACTCTCTGCAAATTTTAGAGAAGTGATGTCCTGGAACGCGCCCAGGCACCATCAGGACAATGGTCAGAACAAACCTTCAAGTAGCAAAAGCTGCCCCTCTGAGCCACGAGCAGACCTACGGCGGGTAGCAGTGATCCTGCAACCTCTTGTGGTCTCCACCAGCTTCACTAGGACACCCTCACACCACTTCATCACTACACTTTTTGCCCATCAGGGGAGGAGAGAAAGAAGCCAAATAATTGTTGTCTTCTGCTTAAATATGGGGTCAGAAATCTCATCCCAGCTGTTCAAAACTCAAATATTTCATAGCGTTTTGTTTTTTCGTCATTGTCTCTCAAAAAGGTGATATTTTTGTGATAACCTTACTGTTCAGATCTAATAGTCAGATTATTAAGTATATAATTTATTATTTTACTATGCATAATCAGGTGTGCAGTCAACATACTAGATAGGACACCATTAATGTTACGCAATAACTGACTATGATCAGCATACGTAAAAAAAAAGTCGGGACAACAAGACACGTCTTAGCTTAACACTGAAACCCTTTCTCCAAATCTGTTTTCAGAAATGAAAGTCGCACCTGCATAGGCTCAGCTACAAAGACTTCTACAAGAAGGTAAAAAATATATTAGCTATATAATAATAGGCCTATATTAACATGGAAATATGGTTTTATTGCCATATACACGGGAAAAAAATAGATGGCAAGCGACGAATAGCATGATTATGAAAATCATTTCAAATAATACATAAACAAACAAACGAATAAATTAACAGTTACAAATAAATGACTTTTATTATGGCATACAAGAAATAAATAGTATTTAAATTTCACAACGGCTTATACCGTTGGAGTATCTGGACTTCAGGACACTGGGAGCGAGTAATGTATGTATTACGATTCCTCAGCCTCTATACCAGGCGTGTGAAATAATAATCATTAACATAATTACACAAATCGCATTGCAAGACTGAAGCGTCAAATTCGTATTAAAGTTTTGTTTGCATGACCCAGGTGTTGGATTGTCAAATGAAGGCATTGCTAAATACAACCAATTTTCGGTAGATAAAATCAAACAATTTCCTTTGCTTGACATTATAAACGTTCCGTTTGGAATGTGTTATATCCATGATGCAGAATTGCACAGAACGCATGCCGTCCATGCAGTAAAATGTTAAGATCGGTTTTAGGCTGCTTATTCCTCGCGGTACGGGCTCCGTTCCGCTTGTAAACGTAGGTCAATAGCCTGTGGGGTCAAGCTCCAAATGACATTGGAAAGGATCGTATTACGAATTTAAGACCTTCAGGTATAGCTCCATGCGTGAACTTCACAATTAACAGAGGATATAAAACCACGAGCCTTTGTTTTATATTCTTAAAGGAGGAAGAATATTATTCTTATTTGACATTCATAGAAATAACGAAAACATGGCAAATATCCGGACATTTACGATATTTAGTATCAAATAAGAAAACCACTAAAAGTACTAGTATGGGATTATCTAAAATTTCCCATTTAATTAAAGTTATTTCAGACTGATAAAGTTCCCGACTTAAATGCTATTTCAACATCTCTGTGTTAGATATTACTAAAAGTAGATAAAATAGGAGAACAACGAGCGTGCCTAAAAGAAAGTACATCAACAAAAAGTCAAAACTAAACACAATTACCAACTACAATCACAACAGTGTAAGCAGCTTCCCATTGTGATGACGTGCAGTTAAGGGAAAAAAAAGCATAATTTTGCGGTTTGGATTTTGCAAAATGACGTTATAATTCAAATTATATATGATTTCATCCAGTGATATTATGGTTGCAAGTTTTTTATTTTTATCCGCATGCAATAACATTGGTGGAACTTGCAGAAGCGAAACAATTAATGAGCGTTTTCACGCGAAGCCTTCATGCTTGCTTGGATAAACTGATCAATAAATGACTTGTCTTCTTGCCTCCCATTTACAAAGACATTACGCACACAGAATCGTTATGTGCTCTTTGATCAGGATGAAACCTTCTTCTTGGATAATATCGCTCTAAATAAATAAATAAATAAATAAAATAATACTCGTATTAGGGTATACGACCACTAATTGTACATTTTAAAAGCTTATTTTGATCCAAAACAGAACTACACTCTCCAGTGTAGTAGGACACGCATAATCATCTAACAGCTTTATTGCAGTCTAATAACTATATTATTTTCTATAATACGGCTGAAAATTATTGCACATACAAACAAGCATACAGGAATTCTAAAAATAGTTACCTTATGTTTACTGTCCACCACAAAGTTTGATTCCACTTGTAAGAATCATTGAGACAGAAAGCAGTCAGAACGTAATTATTAGTTTTTTCGTCTTTCCAAATGTTTGTAGACGCGCGAATCCGTTTGAGTTCCCAGGAGCCGTAATGTTCTTCTTTATGAGTTGTAATCACCTGAGCTGCCGGTATTTCTTTTACGCCTTTCTGCTGCACTTTTCGGATGGCTGAAAACAATTGGACAATAAGTATTATTCCTTTCGGCCGTAAGAGTTCCTTCGGGTTTTTGACGGTTCAGTGCGCTGTGGAGCTGCTCACTGCTGGAAAATTGTGCTGGCAGGTGGATGCAATGCCTGTCATATGTCCTGGACACACCCCTGGGGGGGGACTTACCTTTTCAGTCACCGCCTCCCGTCCCGCCTCCTGAAATGGTGAGCGGTTCCCTTATACCAGTGTACCTAATCTCGGAGTCCTAGCCACAGATTTGCGATTTTCTCACACTCAGATGCGCTAGTATTGACATAAACGCATTAATCTGCATTATGCGCAAATTAAACCTAAGATGTAACAATGATGAATCTAGATGTATTTCTAACTCTAAGAAATGACAGTGTATGTATCCAAGGAAGCCATAACTTTCTTGAGACTGATTAATGCTGTAGATTCCTCCCTTAACTATATATATATATATATATATATATATATATATATATATATATATATATATATATATATATAAACTTGAATTTAAGGCATGCTGATGAGGAACATATTTTTCTTTCATTATGTAGGGTGCCTGTTCAGAGTCCAAAGAGATTTTTTTTCAAAGATGACTTTGCTCCAGTCTCCCAGAGGATTCACGGATGCCAGTGATTTGAAGACAAATCCAGCATCCCTCAAACCAGCTTGAGAAGTCATCTGTCTGTGCTGTGACGTGATACCAGCTCTCAGCTTCAGCTGCTTTTCCAGCATCATCTCCAGCCATCCGAACCCGAGATGGTCTGTGATTTCAAAGAATCAAACAGGATTGCAGAAAATACAGTCCTTTAAAAAGTACTTCATACAACTTTGGAGCACAGAAATAAAAATCTGTGCATTTTGTAGCAAAAGTTTTAAAGAATAGCCCAGAATATGGCAAAGACACATGTTTAGGTCAAATCTGGTCAGTCCACATTTCAGACTTGACCTTTTTAAGATCTATCTTATTATTGCACAGTTTTTAACTGCATCATTCCTGTATCAGCAAGAACCGCAATACAAGTGCTCTAGGTTCTAAGGATCATTATGCTTCACTTTGCAGGTCAGCCTCTATAAACACATATAATTATCCACCAAAAGGTAAGAGGCAAAACCATTTTATCAAATTTCACCAATCTCTTAGGACATAGATGCAATTGTGGGGCTATTATTATTCCTATTTCAGTATATCATTCATATGGTTTATTGTCTTGAATGAGAGCAGTTTCATTGCACAATTATGTATGTTAGAGCCTGACTTCAGTGGGATAATGTGGAACAAACACCCTTACAACCATTTTTTAGTTGCACTGTCTAATTGAGGTGATATCATAGTCTGTCAGACATGAGACTGAATAAATGACTGTCAAACGAGCTTTATAACACTTACTAGGCTTCCAATCTATTTTTTTCTTGCCCTGTTTTTTGTGATTTGCTAACATCTGTCACGTATTTTCTCCAAATTGCAGCCACACCAGCTGTGAAAAGCTCACATTGCTAATATACTGTATGCTGCCGTTTCTGTTCGTAAAATCAAATTCCACAATCAGTGCATTAATACCAGCAAGCGATCAAATATGCAAGCAGTACTTTCGGTTTTTATATGAAAAGTTGTGCTTTTCTGCCATGATTTTCTTTGAATGTTCTTTGAAATGTAAAAATTGATCTTAAACCTAGCTTGTAATATTATTGCAATGCTGGCAAAACTTAGCACTTGGCAATGTAACAAATTGTTATGTATTTACATCTATTAAACATGTATTCTCATTTAAATGCAATGCTGACCATAGTAACATCAATGGATATTAGAATTCTGCAATAACTTCAAACTGTGTCGGCAATATAAAGGATATTTTCTTAGTTTTGATCTCTACAGTAGGTCTTTAATGTCAACACTGACAGAAATGGAATTTTTGGTTACATTTTCTGTATTACATTTTGCCATTCACATTTTCTACCTAACGCCGAAATCAACATTTTAGCTTGCATCTTACATAAGAGGCCTGTGTTACTTATTTTTTAAAATAATTTATAAATACCGAAGCATGGAAAACAAACACGAAAAACAAACAAACAAACAAAAAAATGGTCTTTAAAAGGCTATGAGATATTTTATGGAAAGCTGCAATATGTTGTCCAGTAGTGCTTTCAGCTGGCAGGAACTGCAGAAGCCCAGCAGATGGGGAATCCACACCGAGCACATGGAATACCAGTGACCCCGAGAGTCTCCTGTGCTTCTGCTCAGGTAAATTTTATGCTTTCTACTGTAATTCCGCTGTCAAATAAACAATCCTGATGCTAACATGGAAACACAGAAATGCATTACATGGCACATCTTGTGTTTTTGTGTGTTTTTCTTTTCAATTGAAATATATTAGTGCACTTCTGTAGGCTGCAGTAGTTACCTGAGACTTTGTATTTTTTTGTTCAAGTGATGAAAGAGTACTGGATACATTATCCTATGTCTTACTGGTACTGTACATCAGTGTAGTAATTGGTTAAGATTACCTTTAACTTGTCAATGATCCTTACTTTTAAGCCTACCAGTCTGAGGTAAGCAAAATGTACATGTAGCTAGAAAAGAGTTAGACAAGTAGACTAATGGAGTAGCTGTTTGCCAGCTGGTTTTCTGCGCTATGTCGTGCCGTGTAAGTTAGGGTAGCTGTCTTCTGCAGGTGGTGCCGACCTCCGTTCCCCTCATCAGCCTTTTCCTTCCCCAGGTCGCCCGCTTCTCCTTAGTTGTTGCCATTTATTTCTAGGGTTCGTCATAGAAAAGTAAACTCTTACGGGACCTAGTTTTTCTTGGCCGCTAATTTCCAAGTGAAACTTCTGAGATGTTTTTCTCTAGCGGGCTTTTAGTTGGAAGATCTTGTGCTAAGTAATAGATGTGTCAACAGTTTCTTTTTTTCATCTTCTATGTTTAGGAGTGTAATGAGACTTAAAGCCACTTTCCAAAAAAATTAGACATCTTGTCATTATCAAACAATATGCACGGGAAGAGGAAGCGCCGAAATCAGACATGTTAGACGATGTTTAAATCTGTTGGTGAAAACATATTGTTTTTTACAGTTTTTTACAGCAGATGCAGAGGGGATGCAAATTCACACCCATGCTGAACTCCAGATAATGCTCCAAGAATCCACTGGCACATTGTAATTTTTTTCCCCCCCAAAATTTAGCCTCCCGAGCAGAAAAAGCCGAGACTCACACTGTGCTTCCCATGGGCTGTCAGCGGTGACAGTGCTCCCAAACATGTGGAGTTCTGAGACAAACTGGCGACCTGCAGTTTCATATGTGCGCCCCCCCCGCATGGCTTCACGTCTGAGTCAGATTACAGCTGTGAAACTATTGCTTCCTGGAGATTCAAACCTCACAGTGTGTTTGACCTGTGACGGCTGCACTGGAGTGCAGTGTAAAGCAGCATCTCTAATATCCATAATTCTAATATCTAATTCCATGCTTTCTTATCGTCATTCTGCACCAGTTAATTATCTGTTTTTTTTTTTTAATAACAATCCCATATGGCTTACATTTCTTATAAATACTGCATCTGGCTACCATTTGACACTCTAACAGACAGAGGAGAAAACAGACTATGAATAAAAAGCTACACTAATATGGACAAAAGTATTGGGAGACTTGGCTATTACACCCACTGGAACATTTATGACATCGCATTTTAAATCCATATGCATTGATATGGATTAGGTCCCTCCCCCCTTTGGTGTTATAACAGCTGCCACTCTTCTGGAAAAGCTTTCCACAAGATTTTGGAGTCTGTCTGTGCATTTTTGCCCATTCATCCAGAAGAGCATTTGGAGGTCAGCTGCTGATGTTGGACGCGAAGGTCTGGCTCGTCAACTCAGTATTGATGCCTATGGTTTAAAATAAGATGTAATAAAAGTTCCTATGGATGTAATGGTTAGGTCTTCCAATACTTTTATTCATACAGTATAGTGTATGTATTCAAGTTAAACTATACAAAGCACCGTGGGAGAGATGCTAAACATTAGACTTTCACTCCCTTTGCCAATTATTGCAGGGCACCAGCAGTAGGACTGGGGTAAGAAGCAGCTACGGCCTTGTGGCATCATCATGTCAATGCAGCATGAGGAAATGAAATAAAGACAACAGCATCAAATTGTGAAAGATGTAGCTAACTGATCAAAGATAATGGGATTTTCCATAAGTAGATGGAAATGAATTCAATTATCAATCAATTTAAATTAAGCACAATTAGGCATGCTGATTTAAAATGAATTTTACTGCTCTCTGTAATAAATACAAGTACACAAAAATACAAGCCAGATCTACTGGAAATCATTCTCCACCATACAAGCACTGAACATAATATTTATATTCTGTACTGAGGATATTTTAGCAGTTTTTACACAAAGCTAAAAAGCCAAACCATTTCGTAAATAGCATTTTGAATAGAATAAAACATGTCAACGTTCAGAAAAGCGTTTGGTTTACGACCGGCACTTTAATGCAAGTTTGCAAACATTGCTGAACAAATGGCCTAGTCACCCCCTAAGTGATGCTTTATGCATGATATATATGGGCTTGCAACAGAAATTACATGTAAGAGCGAAGAGGTGAGACCCCTGGGCACAATTAAGGGCTGGGCCGACCTTTGAGGGATAAATGTAGGGGGGCGGGGGCAGGTTCTGTTGGAGAGACATCGCTCTCCCGTGTGAAACGAGGCATCCAGACATGCGCTTATTATTGCCGATGGGACTGTTATTTTGCCGGCTCTGCGTTAGGTGGAATGTATGCAATGGGGGGTACAGTAACTGTGGGAGTGTTGTGCAGGAAATTGGTAACGCAGCTTAATTACCATCTTAATTGACAATCTTTTTCATCCCTGTATTCTACTTTGCTTATAGGGGGTCGGGGGGAATGAGCGTGTGCAGTCAGTTCTTTTGTTGTTTACTTTCTTATCTTGGTTAATTTTATTGTTACTTGACCTTTTCTTTGCTGTTTATGAAATGCATTATTTATCATTTTGGCTCATTCTGTATCTCTTTGTTATTTGTAGTATCTTTTTCCTAGTTTTTGTAACAATGATTGCCCTTGTATTATTATTATTATTATTATTATTATTATTAATATGTAATAATTCCTCACAGGACTGTCCAGCCTGCAATGCCTGCGTGCTGCTGTCTCCCTTTGATCTCAGAACAGCGCACAATGTTTGCTAGGAATGAAAGCAGTGAATTTTACACGCTTAGGACCCTGTGTGCATATTTGCACTTGTTTAAAAACTTTCCTTTGACTAAAACCAAATTTATAAAATTTTATTTTAAATATTTGCATTCTGGTGCAGAGTGCTGCACGATTGCTTACATCAGTGGGCTGCGCGCCCCCTCTCCTGCAGCCTCCTTAGCCACACTGCGGCTGTGTTTATTTGCGCATTGCTCCTTTGGCTTTGTGTTTTGTTTACAAGCCATAGCATTGCTGCAGCGTAGATTGTTATTGTGCTTTTTGCTCTCTTATTCTCCAGTATTCTCATGCACAGCCACGCCTCATGCTTCCTGCCCTTTACCTGGCCTGTACTGGGACGAGGGGAAAACAAAAGACAACAAAAACAACAAATCCCACGAGGCTTTGCTTGTTGCCAGCATGCAATGCAGCAAGCACTGCTGACAGCCGTTCTCTTAATTTGTCATACTTAAGCTTAGGCCTGTCTCTACCAATCACATTGTAGTTATTCTACACACACTGTAAGGATCTTCTGGACCTTCTTCTGTGCTATAGAGACGATTGATACACTTTCCAGTTCAGTATGAAGGGGGTTTCCCATGTTTTTTCAACTTTATATCGTGATTAGCATAAGCATGCACACCGGAAAAATACAAGAAAGATTATGGACATGGAAACATTTCTGAAAGTCGCACTAGTGGTAGACTGCAGATTTTATTTTACCTTACACACCCTGTTCTTGTGTCTTATTAGAATCATTCGTCATTGACATCGTTTCTTACCTGACTCATATTTGACTATGTGTGTTTCCTGTTTCCATAAGCATGCCTTGGAGGTATTATGCATACTAACGTTAAAGTTCACATATGAAAATATGTTTATCTGAAGGCCCCCCTGAGGTTGACCTAAAGTCTGACAGGAGATCAGTCACTAAAGTTTTATGAGTATATTAATGGAAATGTAAAAATTATGGGATATCTGAGATATTTTACAAATCTGTATATTGTAATAATTTTGAAAAGACTGTGTCAGATCCATTGTATAAGATCGACCATTATTTTGTGGTAAAGATGCTTAAGGTCCCCATTTATTGGAATAATTTGTGTTTGAAAGTCTGATAAAATAGCTATCAGTGTATCTTCTGTAAAATACTAAAAATCAGACACAGTGTTGCTTCTACAGCCTGCAAATAAATCCACATGAATTCAATTAAAGCCATACAAACTCAGCTGCCTACAATAACAATTGTCTACTTGGTCAGAAGAGTTTCTTGGTCGGTTGACCCTGGTACCCACTTCCTGTGGTTGGTGTGTTTGTCACTGTTGTTGGCAGCTCTTGCTCACATTCACAGATCTCCGCAGACTTGTCTGCCCTGTCACTGCCTCCCTCCTCAGAAACCGCCACTGTCTCACACCACAAATCAAGGACGAGTTTGGAGAAACTTAGATTTTTCCCACAATTTACACATCAGTGGGGAAGCCCACTGTGGTGTCCAAGCTGAAAAACCAGCTGGACTCCCAGCAGGAACCCACACTGAGTTTTGGCCACATCACCCTAGTGGCTAACAGTGTACCACTCTTGCTGGATTGAATGTTCTGTCACTGAATCAAGCCATGGGAAAGTTTAAGGGAGATAAATGAATTAAACTTTATTCCATAATATATTTTTTCTGGCTTGCAAAACTTGCAGAAAAGGCTGACATTTATACTACTAAAAACATATATTTATATAAATGATTTCAAATTTGATTTTTTATTTTTTGCAGTAAATGTAGGGGTAGATGTCTAACGTAATAAAATGCACTAAATATATAGAAAATATATAGGACTCTGAATACACAGTATAGGACACCTACCGGACATTAGGACATACTACTGGATATTAAATTCATTTTCAAGAGTGAAGGAGCACTCAAAGTAAAATATGGAACAGTATAGATTTGCCGACATGATTTCATGCACGGTCAGCATGGTCCCCTGCACAAACTGGCTGGTGACCCTCAGCCTAAATAACTCCCAGTGGAAGAAATCAAAGAAGTGCAATTATATTCTACACTGGCTCAGAAGAATGAAATTGCAATGTTTTGGTAGCATCAGAAGATCTGAATAATGAATGTTTGGTGACGGTCCAAAACACAAAACAGTGAATTCTTGACCAAGTGCAGACTGAGCGACTGCAGAATCTGAGATCAAAAACAGAGGTTACACGCAAAGGGCTGCTCTACTTTAGGGAAAGTCTCTGGGTCGACGAGGACTTACTGGCTGAAGCAAAGCTTCACCTCCAATTCAACCGTAAACATGAGCACGAACTCAAAAAAAAAATCCCAAAAATGGAAATATTGGTCACATTAAATTAAAACAAATATATGTTTTCAAGGGAAAATGATAAAATAAAAAATACATAGTTTGGTCATGTGTATGCTTGCCATATTCCAATAGACAGTGAATAATTACACTATGATTATAAAACTAATGAGGAAAAGGTGTTTTTTTTGGTCAAATGCTAAATATTTTTTGTATATCTTTAACGGCTTTGTGGTTGATTTAACCAAAATGGTTTCATTAGGTAGTTCATGGAGAGAAAAAAACATTTTCATATTTAGCTGCTAGCGAAACTGGATTGCTTAGCTATAACCAACCAACAACAAACAAAGCAATACACAGGAAAATGACATTTTAATATGCGAAGAACAGAGAAGCAGCAGCTTACATTACAGGGTACGACAGGGTTTCTTCATACTCTACAGCTCAGGAGTCCCAAGCTCAGGTGACACAATGTCCTTGACTGTGTCCCCAAGAGAGAGGGCTTGACGCGAGAGACAAGCTTGGCTACTTGTTTTGCCTGGGGACACCCTCTGCCTGTCACTGTTAATGGCTATTGACATGGTGGCTGTTTAGTAGATGAAATTGAGGGCACCTGCCAAGGATGTATTCTGGTCACTAACTGCAGTACACAGTGTTGTACTGTATGACGTGTGAAAGCATGAAGATCATATTAACGACATGATAGCAGATGATTAATAAAAATCTCTGGCCCTGTTGTTTCCCTCTTTATCTTTGATTGGAGCTCATTTATGCTGTTAATAGTAATATTGTTATAGTAATAGTGATAGTAATAGTGTGATAGTGTTGTGTTAATAATAATAATGGCAACATTTTACTTAATGGGGCATAAATAATAATAACTCAGTTACTACTAAAGTACAAATTATGAACAAATCAAGAACAAATATAGTTTACTTGAGGTAAAATATGCCTCACAATTCATTAATGATGAACAAACACAAGATAAGTTTGTCACGTGTTATTCAATACTTGTCCCTTCAGTAGTTCACAAAGGTTTACAGAATTAACAGATATAGTAACAAATACAGTAACTTCTTGAAATAAAACATGCAATTCGATTCATTAATGATGAATTAACATGAGCATGTAACTAAGACTTACCCGACGTCTGTGCTGACTGCCTCACTTCCTTTTTACCTCGTACCCCTTTATCTATGCACTCAACCAAACCAAAGCATCATCCTTTGGTTTTACGTCCTCATCACTTAAATGAGGGCAAAAACAGAACTGAGAGCACAGCATGGTGCCTTCGTGGTTAACAGTGTCCCATCACACCTCCAGTGTTTGCGGTCTGTTCTCTCTGTAGTTTGTGGTTTTTGTCCTGGCACCCTGGTTTCCTGTGCAAAGACATGCAGTTAGGCTAATTGACACCTCTTATGTGCCTTGTGACAGACTGACACCCTGTATAAGTTTAGGGTTAGGGCTAGGCTTAGGTTTAGGCTTAGGTTTTGGTTTAGGTTTAGGCTTAGGGTTAGGGTACCCCTGTCTTGTGCTCTGTGCCTCTTGCAAAGAGCTCCAGGCCCCTGTATGGCCCAGTTCAGGATATTGGAGATGGAGAAGAAGGATAGATAGGAAGAAGTACAGATAGGCAGATGGGTGGATGGCGACTGCTGTACAATGCTAGAACAATGTCTTGTGTCACTCAAGTCATTGGGATTTTGCACGTTTCAAGTAATGTGGGCTTGGTGCACAGTAAGGTATATTATTGGTCCTTAGAAACAAAACACAGATCTTTGTGACAACAGAGAAGATCCTCCTCATTTCACATTTCAAATGACGGTTAGCAGTTTTGCAATAAGACCAGGGACGGATTACGGACCGGGCCAGCGGGGCCGCTGCCCAGGGGCCCTTGGGGTGCAGGGGGCCCGTGGGGCCCCTAGCTCAAAACAATTTGCAACGCTTATCAACAATGTATTTTCGTTTGTCTATTTTAGAGGGCCTACATTCTTTGATCCTCTGCCTACAAGGGCCCCTGACCCTATAGGGAGGACATTTGGCTGCCAAGGGCCCTTGAATTGTGGTGGTGGTGGTGGTGGGGGGTGGGGGGGCCCTCGCGAACGTTTTGCCCAGGGGCCCACACAGCCCATAATCCGTCCCTGAATAAGACTGCTGGTAAACAAATGCTAAAGAGCCACATGAAGAGTAATCTTTTGAACTTTCCACAAAAACAATGAAATTATTAGTATTTTATAAGAAACAAAGCACATATTATTAGCAATTCTTCTTACTGTCTTAGATTTAATTAAAAATTTTTAGGTAAAATAGCCATTTAATAATTATAATTATTTGATAAACTATTGCCATAGTTTCACTGGCCCAGCACTAAAAAAGTATAATTTTCTAAGCCCCAAACACAAACACACACCAAAATGGATCATTGCACATATTTAAATGACATATAGTCATAGTATTGTTGATTGTATGTGTGCTGAATACCCACAAATATACAAAGCACCCTGCATACCCATCTTACATTTATAGTCCTTTATACAACTGGGTATAACATAAATACTTGTAAATGTAAAGGCAGATCTGAATCGGTAAAACTTTTCAGTAAAAAAATCATTAATCACTAACACACATGTGATACTGTATGTAAAAATACTGTAGATGGGCCACATTTTACTTGAGGGGACATGAATAATGTAGTACTACATGCTTACTTAATGCATTAATTAATCAGTAGCTAAGTGTCTGTTAAGTACTGATTTCATGTTCATTCATCATTAATCAATCATGACAGTTCATGTCTTTCCTGGGGAAACATATATTAGTTAATGATTTGTTCTTGAATAGTAAATGAGTAATTTTTGCCCCCTCAAATGGCCTTACCATAATTAACTAATTAGTTTATACTCATGCTCATATTCTATTCATACCCATTTAACAAAACAACTGATAATTTACATAATTATTTACAGCTCAATCCATTGGAAACATTAAGCCATGCGCCAACTCCAAAGGACAACACAAGGGCTCAGTGTTCCTCTAACCATCCTGCCGTGGCCAGGCCACACAGAGAGCACAGACATATTTTTATAAGGTGCTGAGGAAAGCAAGGGCCATAATTAATGACATGATAATTACCAATGATCTCAGAGATCAATTCCTTCGTTCCTCAACCAATGTTCATCAATCAGCATGAGTAGACTTTTAAGCGTTCCCTGAGTACTGTCACGCCAGAATCTCCAACGGTGCATTGTCCTGCTTTGCGTCCTTCCACACCTCAGTAAAGGACCGCCTGACAAAACGGTTTTTCCAAATGAGGTGCGGCGTGGATCTCAACTCGCCCCACCCATCTACCCCCCTCCCCTTTAAGGGGTCCATGTGCATTAATAGATAGAGAGCTTTAGGACTGTGCTTTCACAACACTTATATTTATACAGAAGGGCAAAAGAGTGGATTGAAATTAAATTGTGAGACAGTGTACTGCTGGCTGCAGTTTTTGTAAAGGCCTCAGTTGCATGTATGAAGCGATTGCTTGGAAGGCATAGAGGATAGAGCCGCCGTAGACTATGGATTACAAGTAATTCATTATGCATCACAACTATCTTTATGTAATTCACTAGTGGTGGAGATGCTGGCGAAGCAATTTTTAATTTCTGCCTGCAGCAAGATTTAACTGTATTGGTCTTAGACTGTATTCACCCAATACAGTTACTTAAGTAAATGCAATTCCTTAGCACGAGAAATAACATACATTGCTAGCATAATTCCCTCCACCAAAAGGAGAGGGAGAATAACACTCATATTTGCTACACAAAAGAGAACACAGCTTCTTTGTCGTGCTCCTTCAAATGTGGCTGGTACAAAGCCCTTTAATTAGGGCTTTGAGATAAACGCTCTGCATGACCAGAGGCAAATGGGATAGTGGACCAGGTTTGAGAGGGGCTTGGGCTCAAAGGAAACGTTTGCGTATTTTAATTTTGGAAAAAAAGCCCTTGTCTTTTGGAATGCAGCAGGCTGAGCTGTGCTTCCTCTGCACAGACAGCAGATCATTCCAGAAGCCCAGGGATCAGCCCTCATCCTTCTTTTCTCCTGTGCGTTTCTGGCTGTATACAGTCCACACTGCATACAGGATTCCAGGTGAGGATTACTGGAGAATAACCTAGACCTTGCAGTATCAAACATTAATAAGAGAAATATGTTTCAAAAGGAATATTTGGCTAATATATGTGGCACAGTATTAGAAGCTAAAAGACAAATTGCCAGTTTTTATGAATTATTGTAACTGCTTTGATATAATGTGACTCTTACTCATGGTTTTGAAACCTGACTTTGGATCTCATTTTTACTAGTATGTACCTGCCGTATTTATAGCCAAATAAAGAATGTCTTTTTAACTTAATTTAACTTTTATATTATTTACTGCTTTATTTATTCTGAGTTACTTACATGTATGATGGAGTTCAGCAGCACTTTTAGTCTTGGGATCTGGAATTCCCAAATCAGAACTGCGACTACAGCCTGCAGACTATCTCCATACAGGAACAGCGGTACTTTATTTACTCCTGTGGGGACACCGGGAGGTTTTCGCAGACACCATCTTTCTCATGGACATATACATACAGGTGAGAGCAGTTTTTATTTTGAGGACAGGGGCAGGCAGTGCTCAGCCGCCTCAGTAGCAGTTGGGGTTCAGGGCCCTGCTCTAAGATACAAAGACGGTCAGATCACCCTGCTGGCCTCAGGCCTGGAAAGCATGGTTCTCCAAACAGAGGTAATCATCTCTAACTCACTGAACTGAAGGCTGTTATAATTGCAGTTATGCTTTCATAACTGTATTTATGGCTTGCATTTGCTGTTTATTAATTTTCTATCTTCTGCATGTATTTATTATGTTTGTGGTGAAAAAAAAATGATCATGTAGATGCCAATTATGTCCTTTTTTATACAGAAAACACAATTTTTGGCCCCAGTCAAGATTTTACGTCCACGTGCAGCAACCACAGCAAACAATGCATTTCATGCATTTATACTGTACTCATTTAAAGCCCAGTCAATGAATTCTCTCAGTTACAGGTGAAGAGGTAATCTTCAATCAGACAAATGAGCTGCTAATGAAAGGCAACGGCGTGCATCGTGACTACCTCCCCCTGGACTGCTGATTGATGGGCTAATGTGGAGTGTGACACAGTCTCAGGGGTGCCATGTGCTAGCAGCACCCTCAGTGCTGCCACGCAGAATACACACACACACACACACACACACACACACATGCACACACACACGCAAACATGCATGCATGCATACACAAAGAATTAGGAATCAGCTTAATTACTGGTTTTATCTGACCAAGATATGAGAAGTGCCGCTGATGGTCGGGAATGGATCTCATTAAATGCAGGCCTCGGGTCACGTTTTGATGGACAGGAGGACGTCAGTCATCCACTGAGTGGATTAGCTGCAGAGAGAACAATATACAGCCCCTGTGCTGGCTCCCTGCAGCCCAACCCCCGCACTGGTACACAGCATGTTGAGTGTGCCCCTCTGGCAATCATAACACATCCTCCGTAACCTGTCAAATTAGCTGTTAGTTCCTAATGCACTGTCTGGTGTGCATGACGGCAGTTTAGTGGGAGCTATACGCCTGGCCTCGCCTTAAGGTCAGCTATATGGAACGATAAACAGTCTCCTCCCAGTAGTTAGTGCATTCCTGTGTTCTCCCGGACATCTCATTAACACTGGTACTCCTATGCTTTTCGTCACACAAAACTGAATACTTTATCTACCAGGTTGTTTTAAGGCTTCCTGACCTTACGGAATATATGCTTCAGATTCGATTACACTACCAGCTATTTTAAACAAAGTATCCAAAGATAATTTTCTTGATTGGAGACAGAGGTGCCAGAATTTACTAGGTGAATACAGTATAAATAAAATATAAATGCAGAAATAGTCTATCATATATTTGGAGACATGTTTATTCGGGCAAAGGTTTGGCCAAATTCCCTGGTCCTCAATTATTTTTAAGGTATGGATCAAGTATCCCAAATAAGTTAGACCACTTAAACCTGAAAAGCATAATGTTAAAGAAAACAAAGGTAAAGTGCTTCTTCATGATTTTCAGTCCTTATACATTATTGCACGGGTTTATGTTTACATAAAATGGAGATTAAAGAGCAAAACCAGAAGACATTCTTAGGACAGGTGATTTAACTTAATAAATTATTTATGTAGAATTTTGATGAATTAAGTGTGCTATTTATCCAGTAACCTGAGTTATAAATTTTTTGCAAAACACTGCAATCACTGCTGACTGCCAGTGTAGTGCAGTGAACTACACTTTAAGAAGCAGTGGCCATAATAAAATAATCCGTTTATCTCCTGACATGCCTTCCTGATCATTAGCAGCAGAGGGCAATGACATGGACAGTTACATATTGGTAGGCTACCTGGTTTGCAATACAAGAAAGGTGAATCTGTGGAAGCAGGCCAGGGTGTGTGAGAGTAAACATCAGCAAGCGCAGAGGGTTGCTGTGACATTCCGCAATGGGTGGATGCAGAATGAGAGATAGTGAGAAGATAAAATTCATGGTAAGATGGAACTGAATGGCTTTAAAATAGTTATGTTTTGCTGCTGTGCATTTTTCTGACATGCTGGTTTTACTTGAGGGTTTTTAATTTTAATTCTTTTTATGTCACTCTCACGCAACATACCTGAGAATGATTTCTCACTTATTCAGTGAATGTCTCACATTTGGAAATGGTTCTGTAGCTGAAATCTATTTCTGACGTGCAACTCATAAATATATTTTACTGTCGGTATGATTTTTGCTCTGTAGAAACCTACCTGTCCATTGCAAGTACTTTGGCATAAATGTTGCCAGGTCAGTAAATTACGCTTCCAAAGCATTTTAGACAAACAAATAATGTATTTTTCCCCTCAAACATACACACATACATACATACATAAACTTGACATTGTTGCGATATGATGTAATACATTTTACTGAGCATGAAAATCCTAAAACCACTCTAGGAATGGACAAAATATATCTTTCACATGGACAACAGAGGCTTTGCATTTGCTCCATGAGAACCTTCTTTATAGTTTGACTTGTTTTTTTCTTACCATATTGTAAATTCATGTGCTCCACCAAAGGTTGGTGGTGGCAAATATCCCACAGTCACTGGGTGCTGTTTCCTCCTAAGAAGAAAAGATAAAAGGAACAAAGCAAGCAGTAATCGCCATTTCTGTGTTCCGTCCTCTGCAGAAAAGCAGGGGGATGCGGCCAAGCTCTTCAGACTCCGAACCACTGAAGTCAGACAAGTTCTCCATAGCAGATCTACTGATGGAAGAGAAGCAGAAGGTTTGCTGTTTACTAAATTCGTCACCATTAGTTTTCAACCACTAGTGTTGTTTTGGAAATAAGACAAAAAGTGGTTGCAGAAGATAGATGGGTTGAAGGAAAAAAAATAATCACAGATTATTCACAGATCTACACTATTTTCAGTTCTGTATTCCCACAGCACTTTCATATGCTGAATTGGAGGTGTTTATCTGTGCAACTAATCTTGTGGTATGGATATATGAGCAGGAAGTAGGTGATATGGGGCCACAGATAAGGCTATAGAAGACAAGGGAAAGAAGATAAGTAAGCTGGGGAATAATATTATGAGGTACAAAGATGGCTTATTACAAAAGCTCAGTGGGACACCACATGCAGCATGCTATGCAGGGCATGTCTGAGATGACATGAATGAGACCAGTTGATGACTGAAACCGTGGCAGCGCCTTTCGGGGCGGCGGCTGGCTTTACAGCAAAGCCCCACAGTGGGAGGGCTTTGGTCACAGCTGTGGGCACCTGCTTTCCTCTTACTTATGTTTCCCCATCAAGGTCAATATATTACCATGTCATCATCTTACCACCTGTGGTCAGTCTCCAATGGCTTCTGATTGGCCTCTGTATCTCTCAATGACGCACAACGACTAAAGCAACATCGATATTTCGAAGACAATGAGTATGGGGAACTATAAGCTGTAAATGTTGTGTTTGTTTGGGGTGGGTGGGTAAAAAACTATGTATATTGATTTGACAATATTACAAAATACTACATCTTATATTAAACCTTTCCCCGCATCCCACATTGTAATTGTCAGAAATGCAAATGCCCCAATATCTCTTTTTCACTGACTTTGAGATAAGAAACATATCATGTTTAAATGTTTAAACATATTATGACAAAAACAAAACATTCAGAGCACACAGTGAAGAAGCGCTCATATTCTTTTTACTACAGTCCAGTAACAGCCTTCAGATACATTCTTCCTGCAAGCAAAAAAAGATTAAATTATTATGCATGTTGTGGAAATGTCAGATTGCTTGGAGAACCAAACCCTGCTCACCTCTGTATAACACTGGGGCCAGCTAATTGGCTCATTATTATAATGTTCAAGTGATTAAGTAATTAAACTCTTCTGCTGCCCGCTTCCAGATTCTCCTTCAGCCGTCAGTCAGAGGATTCTGTGCATGCAGGCCTTCCATTAGTGATGATGTCATCAAGCTGACTCCTATCACCATAAAGGAAACCATACAGTACAAACTTATTAAACTCTCACAAAAGACCTTACATTGCATGTCTCTGAGCTGTTGAGGCAAACAACAAATCCCCTTACGTCTGAGAATCGGTGTTATAATTAAATGGATTGCAGTCCACTGCCCTAAACCTCCCCTCACTGCCTCTCCATGGAGTCTGGGCTGTTCCTCATTACATTGCCAGGAGTTATGGAGAGACGTGGTTTAAATATTAGCGAACAATCAGCAAGCCTGCTTAGCCCTGGTCTTGCACATAGCAGCATCAAAATGAGCTCAAGCACAAGGAGCTGGATTGGTTAAAAATAAATAAATACCAGATAGCGCAGATCTAATTGGATTCCTCAACGGGGTTTGGCACATAACAGAGGCTTGACCGCTGGTACCTGGGAGACCCCCATTGTGCCGGTGATGGCTTGATATGCTTCTCCGCTGCGTGTCAGAGCACCAATACAGGCAGGAGCTTTCCTAGGTCTGCCTGCTGTGCTCTGCCATTTTATATTTGGTGTACATCCCCCCCCCCAATTCCACTGTTTCCTCTCAATCACCTGTGAGGTCTTGGCTGCACTGAGTTGCCATGGCTACAAGCGATGTGCCAGCAGTAAGATACAGAACTTCTTCCCTCTTGTTAGCTCCAGCCATCAGCAGACGTGTCACCTTTTGGTCAGTTTTGTATGGTGTACATTCGACTTAGACTTTCGTCCAAATGGAGGCCTTACAGAATTTAACTAAACCAAGAGGTTATGTATCTATGACACGTAATTCTTGATTTAATAAACATTTACTTTGAACTTAAATCAAACTGAACTGAAATACTCACAACAGTCTGTAAAGATGCCTGTGAAAGAACTAATGTCAAACAATTTCAAAATCCGGAGAGGGTTTTCTTTCATGTTAGAAGGTTTACAGATTTATATTTTTTGCCTTTTCATGAACTGTAATCCTAAACTTGAAAGATATATAGTCAGAGGGCTTCTCTAAGGATTGAAACATCATTTTACACATTTTACTTTTCCACCCAGTTTCAGAAACACGCAGAAGCCCTGGGCAACACAATGAGGAACTTTAGTAACATTACAGAAATGGAAGAGCCTTAAAAAAACAACTTTACTAGCAAAGCACAAAGCGTCATAGTTGCATATTGCCGGGTCATATGGCTGTAAATCCTTTCCTTTTTGAAAGTAGAGCGTCCAAGTACTCAGCAGTGACAGGACTGGTGCCTCTGACTGTGGGGGACGGAGCTGAAGCAGCTGTGCTGGACCCATGTGTTGCGATAAGTCAAGGACAAGGTCATTAAAAAAGCAGTAAGATTAAGACAGGAGAACATATCGCCACAGATCTGGAGGTGGATGTGCCTGTAGAGGGTGAGCACACCTTAGCAGGTAAATTGTGAAATGGAATTTGGGCTGAATGTGACAGCTAGGCTAGGTATCCATCCATCCATCCATCCATCCATACATACATACATACCTACATACATCCATCTATTCATCCATCCATCCATCCATCTTCCAACTGCTCTTTTTGGTCCTAGCCATGGGAAGGATAGGGTATGTTATGTGTAAAGTATTTTCTCTTTTTCGGCAGAGTTGCCTCATGCCCATTGCTTCCGGGATAGGCTCCAGACCCCCTGAGATCCAGTAGGATAAACGGTTTGGAAAATGCATGGATGGATGGATTAACAGAGTTAATTTACAGAGTTTAACAGAGATTTGGTTTTAAAATATAGCATTTTGCGTCTTGCTTTTCAGCATTTCCATTTGTATATTTATAAATTTCAAAAGCAACCTTTTCTTTGTCTATTTTACCATTGTGGACCTTCAACGCGGTGTTTTCTTATTAAAAGATCTGTAGAAGACCAGGGTAATTTTACTGTACGATTTTCAATTTTCTCTACTGTGGGAGGTAATTATCTTGACCACGGTGAAAATGTTTTCAGCAGGGAATGGCAACTGACTAATGGAACACAAAACAATCTGCCAGGATTTATTTGGGGCAAAATAATTGTATTTCCCTGTGGTATTTTGAAATGAAAGTGCTGGTGCCCTGTGTTTGGTTTGGTGCCACAAACCGCGGGCAGGACAAAGGGAAGTCTTGGTGTTACTCCTGCCAAATGCATCCATGGACCACGTTTAGCAAACAGCACATACATTTTCACTTTTGGTTTGAAATGTTTGTTTTGTTCCATCTCTTTCCTCCAAGGCTCATTAAATATTACAAGATGAAACATGCTAAATTTCTTTCAAATGTAGTAGTAGTTAAAGTACTAGTAATATACCACATGTTCAAGAAATTTCAATTAATCAGAAACTAAAGCATAAAGAAATATTCGTCTCCAAACATTACATACAAGGGGAAAAAAAATATTCAACATAAAAAACTCGCTGCTCAACTTTAAAATTTCATCTTACATTAAATATATTTGCAACAAAATTTTCCCCAAATTTGTCCAGAAATCCCATTCATATCCATCCATTGATCAATCAATCCATTGATCAATCAATCCATCCATCATCCATCCATCCATCCATCCATCCATCCACAACTAATCCAATCCATAACCTAACCACTTATCCTAATCTGGGTCATTCATGCATAATTGTAATTACTGTGCCAAACGGATATCACACTGATGCATCTCTACCTGTCTACTCTTACTGAACTACTGTACCATACAGCGTTATCTCTCTGCTTTTCACACAGAACTGCAAGGGTACTAAGAACTACTTTACTCAGTTTTTACTAATACCAGTATTTCCAAGAAACAAGAATCACTGGATTCACTGGAATCCACTATCTCTCTTTCGCCTTCATCCGTGCATTCCTTTGTCTGAAGAGATGGAAAAAAAAGACAAACTTTGCTTAATTCATTCCATTGAGGGATGGGAGGCGGAGCTAAGCCTGACAAGGCTTCAGGCTTTTGAGGGTGTCAGATAAACCTGTAATATGTCATAAAATTGGAAGATACATGGGATCTTTCTGCATTAATGGTGTTCTGGGATGAGAGTCACGACGGTGACCTTCATATGATAAATTGGTCAAGCACTGACAGACAGAAACACACGCACACAAACTTGATGTGAGTCTTGAAAAATCTCTGACACATTCCTTCCGCCCCTGAAGGACTCCCAGACTGCGGAGGCACTTTTTGTATAAAAAATATGTTCAAAGGAACCGAAGGAAAAAAAATAAAGAAAGAAATAAACAAATAAATATATAAACACTCAAAAAGGAGGACTATTTGACAGCTCTCCCAAATGCTTTCAGAGCATTGCTATCATCGGGGACTCCCCGAGGATGCCGTTACCATGGAGACAGACTGGCGAGCCCGCTAACGAGGGAGCTGCCGACGGCCCCCACTGTCGATGGCGAGGTGCAGATGTCAGGAAGTGTTTGTTACCCGAGCCAAGCTGATCGAAACATGAGAGAGCCAGGGAACATGTCACCCAGGCTCGGCATCCCAGCATACTCGCAAATCAGCCCTGGCGAGACTGGTATACAACATATTGATAAATAAATACATAGACAAATAAATAAATAAAAATCATGCTGGATAAATTTCAGTCAGGATAGTAATACTCTTTGTCAAGAGCAAAATCTGGAGCTTTATTACACGTGCCTTGATTTTCTCTCCCTAAAGCCCAACGAGTAGCTTATCTGATAAAAGTAATTTGTAAGATAATAAAGTAACAATATGCAGTATTGCAGCTGAATGAATTCCAAGAGACACCAGGTGGTTTGAATCCCTATCTGACACTAAAATAAGCTCTGCACTATCCTTAAGGACCTTTCAGAGGGGTACTCCGTCCTGTACAGTATTCAGACACCCCTCAAAATAAATGTCCCTGACGTCCACAGTGAGAGAGCCAGGCAGTGTTCCTGTTTTGGACTCTACATGCTGGTGAGCAGCTCCCAGCTGGCAAAGCACAAGATACTGTACACACACATGATTTACAGTCTCGATGGAGGAAAAGGCTTTGGCATTTGAATTAAGACAAAGAAATACCTCCTTCCGTAAAACCGCATGAATAGAGGAAGGACATCTATATGGAAGTGTTATGAAAAATGTGTAAGAATGGACAATCGGTCGTTGAAGCAGAAGCCGTCTCTGCACGTTCAGCCTCCTCAAACCTCATCAATGTAGTTTATTTCCACAAGATCACCTCTCTCAAGGCCCTTGTCCAGCGCCGCCAGGAAAAGCAACTCAAAAGCGCAGCCACTCCGCAATTTAAATAAACAGCCGAAAATGCTTTAGTCCGCATGACAGGATTCCATCGACACTTGTAACATGTGATTATAGATATCATTGGTTTTATTTATTCAGCCTTGTCAATGATGGGATTACTCTACTTTCTGACTTCTGAGAGCACTCCATATGAATGAGGAGCTTTGTTCCTGCCTAAGACTGCATGACCTCTCTGATCACAAGAGGACACCTTGCACTTACAATTCCATGCTGCGATACTAATGTTTTAATAATGGAATGCTAATTTCCATCTGCAAGATCAGCATTTTTTTTTTTACTTCTTCAACTTAGGTAAAACAAAAAAAGCAACCACCGAATCCCTTCCCTCCCCTTACAAAGCCGTGATACTGTAAACGATGACATGACCGTTTTAGCATTTTCAAATGTTTCCGTTGAGTGGCGTAGTAATCATAATGCCTGACTGTACATATTTTGTAGCTACCCTGACAGCTCAATAGCCCGTAAGTACTGTTAAAAAGGAAAAAAAAATTATACACAAATATATTCAAGTCACTCTCTTTAGTTAACTATTCACTTTTTTCTTAACTTCAGTGTTTGCCCTGCCTTTAGTATTGTGGTTTTCTGGTCAAATGCAAAACTTTCAGGAAAACAATTTCCACTCATGCGTCTAATGACATAGTCAAGGGTATTTCAAAAAAGATTAGCGATACAAAAATGTAAGCAAGCAATTATATAAAAATTGATTTCAGCTGTATTTTCAGAAAAGAATCCACGTTCGATCTGCTTTAACGCAGCTTATGTGTAAATTTGCATCAGACTGCTCCAGTTCTCATCTGCAAGCACTGAAATGTCATGACCTGCATCTAAAGACACAGGCTCGCTTGACAGGTCCACGCTGGCATTTGACATGGGAGAAGTGTGCCAAATTAGGACGTCACTCGCTGGGAGTGTGAGGAAGGAGGCGGGGGGACCGCGGTGCCGCACATCCCTGGGTGAGGTAATATATTTTCGTCCTCCTGATCCGTTCCTAATCCGTGTCTTGCTCCTTGAAATCTGGCGCAGGGCAAAGTGCGAAGGCAGGTGGATGAAGGGCCGGGTTTTGAAAAGGCACCAGTGACGTGGCCTTTCATCTGTGCTCGGCTTTGCATTCGCTTTGAAGAGCCAACGCTCCTGAGGCGAGGTAACAGAAGATTAGAGTGTCGCAACAGTGCTGCAAAATCACACACATACACACACACAGCGTTCACAGGGAAACTCGTTGCAATGATTATCAGTTATGATCCTTATTCCAATAACCTGCAAAGGCATTTACTAACAATGTTGCATGTTTTGAGCCTTTTGTGTTGTTTGTGCCATGTTTTAGGTCCGTGTGTTATTTCACATTCCTGTTAGGGTCTACAGCGAGCATTCCTGTTTTACTTGGACCTGATTTAATCTCATACAGCTCACGCCAGGGGCCTAGTCTCTCAATCAAGTCTAGCAGCACAACAGCGACTGGCCTTTTCATCGTCAAGATTTTCTGTTCTTTCGTTTCCATCTTTCTGCCATTTCTGTTCGGTTTAATAAAAAAAAATAAGCTGCCCATGTGGTAATAGACGTTAAGTTTGCCCTCAATGAGCAGAGATCATAGTCAGGTCAGCTTCAATAATGGGATTAAAGTCATGTCCACCTGCTCCCTTCACACCAAACCAAGACATCAAGATACTCAGTCCATTCTTTTGCCATGCTGAAATGCTGAAATGCTGAAATTTAGGCTCTGGTGGAATTTTAGTAATCTAAAATCATCAGGTCATCAGTTTTGAAATAAACTGATATAAGATTATATACTGTGTGCACATACTGTATGAATCATTGAGCAATAAAATCCAGAATAATGATTTAAATGCAGATTGTGGTTTGATCTAATACGGAATTTTTGACATTAGGTTAGCAGGCATATTCGTTGTGGTAATTTTATTTCGTTTAACAGGGGGCATTTCCCCCCTTGCCTGTTTTTACTTGAAAGGGTCTTAAGACCAAATAAACTAAGCAGTAAATATTAGTGGCCCGTGTGTCCGGAGGTGGACTTTTACTTGTGCTAGTGGACTCAAATGACAAGGGAGGATGTGAACTTTGACCTGTGCTTGTCCGTCACACAAAGTTTTAATTAATAAGTACGTCAAAGGCATCGCTCAATGTGGTGGAGACGTGCTTTACAAGCACAGTTGCATATTTCACCAATAAGTTAAACTGCAGCAAGAAACCTACATATAAAAACAGAATATACATGTAAAAAGTGTTTTACAGTGTGTACCCTAATAGTGGGTATTTCACTGCATTTTAAAGTCTTTCATTATTACTTATTTTTGTACCTCAAGGTGTTTGAAAGCGAGTGCATTTTACAGTGTCTCCTTACTATTTATTTTTCGTCCTTATTACTTATTTTGATTTTTAATTACAGTATTACAAAAACAAATCTTATGCATTCGCACTATTTATGCATGCACAAATGGCAAAGTTCTTGAATAAACTAAAAATTAAAATGAAATATTCCACAAGACTGATGTGAATTTCGGAACACAAATACTGTTTAGGAGAGACAAAGAAACTTTACAAGCAATGGATTTGTTTGTGTTTCTCAAAAGAAAAGCAAACTCAGGTTGAAAACTGCTTTCAGTCTGGTACACATATGTGACACAGTGAGCAGATTTTTCATTTTCTGCTGTAGGCTGTAAAATTCATGGAGACTTCCCAAGCAGCAGTCCCACAAACCTGTACCAATCTCATTCATAGCAGCTGTTTAATTTAGCTACTTATTACAAACCTTTTCTTGTCATTTCCATGTCAAAATTTACCCTGGAATTTAATGACTTCATAAATTAAAAAGTACACTGAAAGATACAAAACCTAGGATGCAAGTGAATATTTCTTAAAGAAAATTGACCTGTTATTAAAAGAAGTTTCGTTCCAACGCATAAATGAATAAACATGCCAAAAGGCAGCTGTGTAAAGGCCAGGCAGCAGTGATAGCCTTTCCGTACTTCCCAAGAGGAATCCCCATTACCATCTATGTTCCACTCTGCAGCAAAGGCTAATTGTTTCAGGCTGCATCCCAACCGATCGCACACAACCTGGGCCAATGCCACATTTCAAATCATCGGTTCATATTATTTGTAATGATCATCTAACATTGCTTCCCATCCGTACGTTGACTGTGAACATTTAACAGTATCAGACATGTGAATTTCAGGCTTGATATGTCAGTGGTGCACAAATGCATCATGGGTACTGCGGAAGGTGGACACCCAGGGCCCAATAGTCTAAGTAGACCAGGGTCCTCAGTAAACTTGGTGTGCTGGCAGTACGTTTATGGCCTTAATACAGAACAGATGTTCTCTGCCAAAGCATGTTATTTCTCCTCATCTTTATTTGTGCAAAAGTGTGGCGTGCGGTGTGCCCCAGAGTTTCCTGAATAGGGGAGTCAAACCATGCTTCCATAAATTCCAATTTATTAAACTCACTCTGCTTCTGCCTTTAACAGTCACCCTGAGATCAGCCTTCCACGTGAAACATTCCATATACAGGGAGTCTACAGTGCTACTAATTAAGGAGCTTTACACTAAAAATAAGATGCAAAATAATGCATCTGATAATCAGAAAAAGGTTAAGCTGGAAGCTGGTAGAGGGGTGGTGCCTTGCATGTAGACTTCCTCTACTGGCAGGCTAGCTTATAGTATAAAGATACGGAAGCCTGTCTGAAGAGAGGCAGGACGGTAAAGACACGCACATGTATCTCCACACACATACATATGTCATCTGCGGTTATGACCGTGAATTTAAATAAACACTGTAACGTTGACGACGGCATATGCTCCTTGTCCCCATACTTTGAGGTCCCCTCTGTAACATTTATTTCCTTCCCGCAACTGATTAAACAAGATGCCGGCTTGATGAAGTGCTCCGTTAAGGGGGAAATGATTATGGGATAATTAGATGGATGATGTCAGACTGGTGTCTCTTTTTTTTGGTTGGGGGGGGCGGGTGGGGGCACACATAAAATGTGAATTTGGTAGAGGAACATGGGAGTTCCTGAAATGCGGCTCGAGGCCTTAGGACAGGCATTTGTCGTCAGCCCTTGATCTAAACAGGTTCTCGGTTTCCCACTGCAGACCTGGCCAGTGCAGAGGTACCTGAAACACAATCTCCAGCTTTTCATTTTGCAATGGTAGAGAATAAATTGAAAGGACTCGTGATTTGAATAAACCATTTGATATTTGATATGTATAATGTAAATGATCTAATTAAATGCAGTTTCAAATTTCTATGATAAATATTGGTGAGCTGTGCATATCCCAGCATTGGTGAGGCATTGTAAATAGCCCCAGTGTCTAATTGTTGTTAGTGTAAATACTTGTGCTGTGTATCCAGTTGTCGCCTGTGTCCTTAATTGTGGTTGTACTTTGTCCTTGCCTGATCCTCGCTTGTCTTAGCCATTGTGTAATTACCCCCCCGCATGTGTGCCTTACCATCCTAAGTGTAACTTCCCTGTGTTTCCCTGCCATCCACTGTCTCCATATTATTGTTGCTTGACTGACTTCGTTAAAAGAGCATCTTCGTGTCAGTCCGTGCCTCCTCGTGTTCATTCACCGCCGCCATCACGATGCCTTGGACTGCCCGCCGCCACAATATAATATTAACATAATTTAGGCACAGTGATGGTTTTAAAACATTGTAGATGCAAAGGTTATGTCTCTTAAATTCCCTGTGTTCCTGTGCTGAATTGTGTTTAGCTACATGCAGTCCTACAGAACATGACCCAGTCGTTACCCATTCGGCAGAAGACCTGTCCTTAATCCAAAACCAGGGCTAGATGAGCAATAAACCTCGAGCATTAAAAATTGAAAATCTCAATTGCCAAACATTTGCACGTAAGGTTCATAACCATGTTTGTAACCATGTTACAAAAGGGTTTTTTTTTTCATATTGAAAAGCACCTGTTAGAGCTGATATTAAATTGATTAAAACAGTTTTTCTGTTTGCAGTCCTTTATGAAAAAGAAGTATATTTAAGTGCACTATAAATATACTTTTTCTAAACTACAAATTTAGTGAGTATACTCTCAGTAAACTTCTTATGTACTTAACAGAGATATACTAAACAAAGTCTGACTTAAGCATACTGTACCTCGCTTAAATTGACATGTATTGAGAAAAGTCTAGCTTATATGTAAAATGTATTTTATCTTGAATTTTGGCATTCAAAACAATATTTGTTCATTTTGAGTAACTAAGAGGAAAAACTCTAATTATGTTTTGCAAATTTTTATTAGTGTAATATACATGTAGTCATATCGCCACTGTGTTGCTGTGTGTAGCAATTTCAGGTATACAATTACAAATAACTAATATTACTAAATAAATACACTTAAAATATATACTTAAATAAATTAAAAGTGGGTCAATTTAGTCCCAAGAAGTACACTTAATAAAATAAACTTTAAGTATGCTTTTTTTTAGTAAGGGGTGCCCAGACTGAATACGCCAGAAGTCGAGGGAGAGGTCAGAAGTATGTACTGACATCTTTTAAATATTATCTCGTCATCTGGCAATGACACAAGGAGCTTTTTTGGAGGCTGAAAAATAATCACCCTCAGACTTCAAACAAACTGGCCAGGGGGTATTCTGGACCTTGGCACATGCAGAGACTGTGGCATCTTAACTGTGGCCCCCTGTCAGCACTCCTCACGTCAACATTTCAGCATCGCTTTACATGACGCACAGCAGGCTTTGCCACTCGCGCCTCACAGCCGATTTCCTGCCCACTATGTCTTAACAAACAGCAAACAAACGGCCCAGGAAAGATGGACACCCCCATATCATCCCCCAAACAATGATTTTTGACGCACCGTGGAAAACAACTTGATGCTTGCGGCGGGAAAGGGATTATAAAATGATCTGGTCTAAATCAAATGAAGAAGCAGAGGACATAGAGTGCATACAAGCACTAAGCTGCCTATAGGTTTTATATACTTTATTGTGAAGGATTATGGCCCCTGGTTAGACGGACATATTACATTAAGTTTATATTAAAAGATAATTCTAAATGTTTCCAAAAGGGATACATCTCAGCGGAGAATTAGCACTGTGCAGCAGCAATGATGTATAAAAAATAATAACACTCATATATAAAATTACAATAAAATCAGTAAAAAAAAAAAAAAGAATCTATGAGAGTAATATGATCCTACTCATAAAACTTTGGAGTATAGTTACCTTAGCTTCTACAATGAGTGGATTTACATCCTACCTTCCCAGGAGAAACAGAAACCGATGTGTCCCTATAAAACAACTCTCAACAAACAATACTATGAATCGGACTGGGGTACGATTACATTTGCAGTGCCTGAAACCCCATAAACAGCCATGTGGTAATTAAGAGATGCCTGTGAACAGGAGGAAGGAAGGAGAGATAAACAGCATGGGGCCATACTGAGACTAACCCCCCCCCCCCCCCCAAAACATACAGGAACTCATTGGGTCTTTTGGTGTCACTAAAAACTTCCAGGTCAGAATGAGACCATGTGGAAAAACAGGAGGATGATTTGTAGACGGTCTGGCATATGGTACATAAGCAAGCACAGGCTTCATGGTAAAATAACTTCAGTATTGAAATCTCATTAACTCACCGGTAAGTGACCTGCCACCCCATTCCGGAATACAATTTAAGTTTACTGAGAACCTTTTCTTCGTTACAGATGGAGCGGCACTGTAGGCACAGGGGTCACATCTCCTGTATTTATTATTTTATCATCCAACTAAGAGTCTGTAAGAATGTCTAACGTCTGACTGCATTGATAAATGAAACGGCAGTCTGGAATGGCAGGAACATCTTCAGAATGAAGAGACACTGCTTGAGTAAAATCCCCCCCCCACCCCCCCCCCGCCCCGCCTGCCCCTCTGGCCCCTTTCTCAGAGCGCCGCCTGGCCATGGGTTAGAAAACATCTGCATGTGGAGTCACAGCAAACTTCCATGTTCTGTTGCCTGGCAGCCATGATGCATTTACATTCATTTCTTTCAAAGACCAGAGACAGGAAGCAACTGGAATCTTCTGTCAAAAGACAACATCTACACATCCTGAAGTTACTGGAAACTTATAATCAAAAAACTAATAATTTAAAACCATTATTGGGGTGATTTAACTATATAGTTGAATCAAAAGAAATTACAGCTAAAGAATTATTGGTTAGAGATGAAAAAGGCTATTGGTGAAGAACATATTTATTCACCTAAATCGGTGAACCATACTGTATGTTGTCCTGTTACTTATTGGCATCCACCTCCTTAGATACTAGTGTCTGCTACCTCTGTGAGATCTTCTGGCGTGCATTCATACAAGTGGCTAGTGATACATCATAATCTTAATCTGACACTAATTGGATGTTGGGATCCACTCGAGATCTTAGAACGATATCACACAAGTGGAAGCCGTACCGCATCATATCTGCATGAGCCTATCATTCCTTATCTCCCAGGAGCAAAACAACAGGAAGCTGCAGGCAAGGAAGGGACAGATATTTTGAATGCTTGACATGCAATGCGAAGACACAGACACCGTAAAGCAGTAACGGAATGGGGAAGCGTGGGCTCCCACACCAGCCCCCCTCAGAGGACGAATGGCAGCATTGTGTTGGCTAAATGAGCTGGACATGTGCTCAACCTCACTGCATTTAAAAACCACATTTCATTTTCCTGTTTCCTGGTCCATCTGAGATATTTAAAAGGGTGAAAAAGTAAGGATGCAAAAACGTTTTTAAAAAGGTAAGAAAATATACCAAAGAACATTTTATGTTCATAATTGAAACTCAGTAAATCACAGCAGTGTTTGATTTATGTAGATTTTTTTGTTGGTATATTTATAGGAACAAAGAGGTGAGTCAAAGGTGAAACATTTACAAGTTTTTACATTTTATGTTTTGCAATTAATTGACTTTTTTTCATGTGACTGCTATGCTCTCAGTAGTCATGAGATTCTTAAAATAGGTCTTACAGTTAATTAGTATATCCTTGCCTCTTCAGCCAAACTGCAGCATATTGAAATGTGTTACTCATTAATCATCTAGTTCCCATACATTCAGCTTTCTGAAAGGTCAACTGGCTCTATAGCTTCCTGACAGCATGTTTCACCCGCCTACATGGCCATTTTCATCACAATATCCTTTATGTTGTCCACATCTGTCTGCACTACAATATGACACAGATTTCTTTCTGTTGACATCATTAAGTCACGCAGTAGCATCAAGGTATCATTATTCAAGGCTAAGTGTCAGGACTGCTGGTGCCGTCCTGGGAAATACAGCCACAGTCACTCAAGACCTGGCTGTTTGCCTTTCATTTAATTTCACATCCAATAATATTCCACCAATAAGTGGCTAGTAAATCAAACAGGAGAAGAGTTATCTGAGTGAAGGTGTAGATCCTGGGCGGTGGGAGATGCAGTTTCCACGTGTGTGGCTCACTCTTGAGGATGGTTTTTGAACCCTCAGTATACGGTTTGTTTATTTCAGGGGGGGGGAGTCTTATCCAAAAAGGACCACTGGGTGTGCGTGTTTTCGCTGCGACTCCCTAATTAGGTTACTAATTAGGGGACTGATTGGTTGAAGAGTCCTCACATCTGGGTTGAAACAGCTGACCTAAAGGTTATGCCAAAAACCTGCACACACACCGGCCCTTTGCAGATATGATTGGCCATCTCAGCAGGTGCAGTTATTTAGTGAGCCTAACTTCTGTAGTACTCATCCTAAACAACAAACACTTTTTTAAATCTTTCCATTCAGCCTTCATTATCATATAAAACATATACAGACGCTCCTCTACTTATGAACGAGTTACGTTCCGAATGGCCGTTTGTAACTTGAAATGTTCGTAAGTCATTATTCAACATTATTTTAAGGGAATACATAAGTACAAAGAACTAGGATGCTGGGAGTACGCACGTTACGCTGCTGCACGGCGGGAGTAGCAGCCAGAAGTTGTACTAGGTGGAATTGGCGCTCAGGAAAAAGAAATTGATGTTGCGGACAGGAAACGGGAGCCCAATGAACACAATTTGGACTTACAGTCGTCTTCATTCGTATCTCTGAAAGTTCGTAAGTTGCAAGTTCGTAAGTAGAGGAGCGTCTGTATAAATAAGTTGAAGAGCCTCAGGATTAAAAAATGTTGAGTCTTTTTTAATACTCAGCTTACTGAGTTATTCAGTGTTGATGTTAATTAAGGGGTATTGAGCTCCTTGGAGGCTCTAAGCTTATTAGATATGAATAAAGCATCCGTAGTTTCAATATCCTCCTTTTAATGTTGAAATCTAGATTTGATCTAAATTAGCTATTTCAATGCTCTCCCGAAAACTTTGTGTAAAGACATTTTTGATGGATAAGACACATCATTTCATACAACTATTATTGTTTCGTCATTATCATCAACATATCTGTAATCACCGTCACTTGAAATTAATCTGCATTATCATTAGCAATAAATTCACTCTGTGAGCATCATTTGGCAGTGAATGAAACTGGTCTGGTTGGTTTAACACAATGAAACAATAGAATATTTTCTTATAATTTCTGAAACCAATTGCAGTATCCAACAGCCATACAGACCTTGGACCTCCCTCTACTTAATTTTCATATGTTGACATTACATTAGAGTAGATAGAATATTTTATCTGCATTTGAAGAATCACTGCATATTCAAAAATAAGCACATTATTCTATTAAAAATAGTTTTTGACCAGTGATCTTCCCAAAACAACGGGGAAAAAATTATGTTTTTTTCTCTTTACAAACACAGGCAACAAAAATAACCAAACAATATAATGAAATACTAATCATCTTGTCTAGAGAGACTGAATTCATTGTTTGGAGCCTCTTATTATGGTTAGAGAACAAGACGGCATTTAGACCTAGTCTGAAGCAAAACATTCTTGCGTGCCTTGCGATTCCACTTGTTTAGAATTTGGTTCAAACCGTGGGATTTGCTTGTGGGTCGTATCCATAGCAAATCATAGATAATGCTGTGAATTTATGAAGGTACAATTTGACATTGACCACTAGTGTTAGACAGCTTCACCCTAGTAACTGAAAAAGACCAAAACATATTTATGTGCAGAATCCGTAACATTAAAAGAATTGCAGTAAGTACCCCCAGTACCCTGTTATATCCACAATGTAAATGTATACAAAATGGATTTGGGATATCGAATGAATGAGATTTATTGGAAATGTATGTTCGTACTCACAAGGAATTTGTTTTGGCATAATGTTTGTGGTGACATATAACAAACAACACAGGACAAGGGAACGGTGAATGATAAAACATCTCACAGACAACAATTAACATGATTACATTAAATACTGTAGTAAATAGGTTAAAAATAAGCGAAATTGTGGTGCTGGACATCATCAGTAGTAATTTTGTGTGTTTGTATTGGCAGGGGGGCGTCAATTGTTCTGAAGAGACACTGCTTAGGGAAAGATGCTGTTTTTAAGTCCTGATTTTTAGTGACCGGAGTGTCAACCCAGAACTCTTGTCCACAATCATCTCTGCTGCCTTCAGGGAATTAATCTCCAGATTGTTATAACTTCATCAGGACACAAGCTAACATTCCCCCTGGTTGTATGCAGACTTGACGCAGTTGTTTGTAAGTCCACTTGACGTTGCATCATTTGAAACTTTCAGGGGTTTTACAGTTGGGTCACTGGCATTCAGTCATTTCTGTAAAGACAGCAGAGCAGTGGAGAAAGCAAGCAACCCTGTAGGGGCCACAGTGCTGAGGCTCAGGAAGTCAGGGATCCACTGACAGATGGAGTCAGATACAGTAAGATATGAGAGTTTTGTCTGAAGGAGTCCTGGAAGGATTGTGCTGAATGCAGAGGTAAAGTATATAAAAAATATGCCTATGTAGGACTCTGGGTGGTTTATGCGCTGTGGGATTTAGTGAAGGTCCATATTGATTTCATTGTCCGTAGAGAAAGTGACAATTGACCCAGTATGGAAATGGAGAGGAGGGAAGGGAGGGTCTAGTCAGGAATTTGGCAGGCAAGGTCTTCATGGCCAGAGGTCAGGGCCGCTGGCCTGCAGTCATTTAGACCTGGGCTTCTTGGCTTTTTGCAGACTGATATTGATGTCTGACAGCAGAATTTGTTTAACATATTTTGTGGATGCTGGGAAACTTCCATTGTCTTTTTCAATAACAGGGTGATTACAAGTATTTATTTACAATATATTTCTGTCCAAAGTGACACACAGTTGGATCATCTCTGGAGAAACTAGTGTTAAAGGCCTTGCTCAAGGTGCCAAGTCACTCAGCCATAAAAGGTTATAAACTGCTAACCTTCGGATCAGGCAAGGCGCCTTTACCCACAATGCCACACGCTGCTTCCTCACGCGATTCCAAATGATCCTCTGCTGACATCATCGCCTGAATCGTGTCCGGAATTAAGGAATTCTAGCACTTAGCTTTTCGGTATAATATCTTAGTCTTCAAATTTGAGTTCGTGTTAAATCTAAACTATTGTGTTTTGTAAAAAATATATTAGTATCAGTATTATATACAAATATATAGTTTTACCATACACATACTAATGGGTTCAGCACCCAGGTTTGTTAGCTTTGGGCAGGCCTAGACTACTCTACCAGCTGTGCCATTCTTCCAGACATAATGTGCACCCAGTCAGGCTACAGAGATGCAGACCTGCATGTATATACTTATGATAAACATTCGACTATAAGCCCTGAGAGGATATAAGACTTTAATTCAAAACTGTCTGGGGCTTTACAGTTAGGAGTACTGCGAAGACACCTAGTTATCAGTAAATCTAAACACAAACACAATTTGTTTCCAGAAATAGAATCTTTATTAATTACACAAAATGTCATAACTGGCTGCATATTTTGGATTTTTTTACCTGAGTAGTTACTTTTCTGTACCATGTATGCCTATCAGACACTGCTGCCAGAAAACCTCTCAAGATCCCCTCTCTACAAATCATTGTATATGTTTTACTTAAACACACTACTGTGTTGTTTTGAATAATTTATTCACTCCAGTACTGGGCGAGAGCAATGTCTGAGAGGTAGCTATATACAGTATTAATAATACTTCTCGGGATAATTTGCATGCTGCAAAGTTTTTATTTATAGTTATTATTTGTTCGCTTATACATTATTGCGTGCAATACACACATATACATAGTTTGTTTGATTGCTGTGTCATGTATGTTAATATTCATGCTTGAAAATAATATGTATGTAAATTGTTTACGTTACAGAGGCCGCCACTAAATCCACTTGTACCAAAAAAAAAACCTGATCTTCGACCCAGTTGGATGTTTTGATCTTAGCATAGGTTCATCATCTTTTCTCTCCACCATCCATCCATCCATCTTCCAAACCACTTATCCTACTGGGTCGTGGGGGGTCCGGAGCCTATCCCAGAAGCAATGGGCACAAGGCAGGGAACAACCCAGGATGGGGGGCCAGCCAACCGCAGGGCACACTCACACACCATTCACTCACAAAAGGTTAAATCAAAAGGATAAATTAAAAAGGGGGGGAGTGGGACAATAACTAAACAAACCTCAAATATCACAAACAAACAAAAATATTATGAAACAAAGCAATGCAAAACCAACAGAATGCAGGCAAAGAGGATGTACTGTGTATACAGTATACTAAATCTTATAAGATTTTCTGTATATGATAGTGGGTGGTGTTAGTTACTTTATATCAATCATCTGATGAATTCTCTATTAGTAAAAACTGCATAAACTAAATAACAATTAAAAAACAATGGGTTTGACATTTCCTTACGTATTGATATTTGGACAACTGCATGACACCATATGAATAAATGAATAAAAGATAAAACAACTGAAGAAAACTAATAACATATAAAGATGACTGACATGATGGTGGGATTTCACAACCCAGTTTGTTTTGGTAATATTTTTTATTTTATAGATTAGTTTGGAAGGTCTATTTGTTATGTTGATTTTGGATTTCATTACTGATTTAAGTTGATGGTGGTGGAGGAACTGGTTCTGGAGTAGTTCCTTCAGTGTTATGAACTGGTTATTTTGGAAGTGATGTTGGAGATGAATAACTCTTTTCTCTGAATTATGAAGCAGAAAGTCTAGACTGTGCCAGATCTGAGTGTATTTACATGCTGTTAGTGATCATTTGATTCGAACTTTGATTGCTTTCCATCAAGCTGTCAGAGGTGTTGAGATGGAGTTTTTTTTCGAGGGCTTGACACTAACTTTTAGGATGGGCCAGACTGAAATGAAAATATTTTGACATTCTGTTTTTTCAGTTTCATGAACTTTTCTCCTTGTACTGCATGGTCCATTTAATAAGATACTGTAACCAGTTCGCTAAATGGTACTGAATAAAGTTAGGAGCTTCTAGTCCACCTTGAGATATTTTGTTTTGTAGTGTTGATGATTTGATTTGCACATTGAGTTTCTTGCTTTAGAATAAAAGTTTCTAGTTGAGGTATTGAAATACCAAATTTATCTGTGGGAATTGTTGGTAACAATAAGAAAAGATAAATAACCTATGGTATACTATGGTATATGGTATACTATGGTATATGGTATACTTTTCATTTTAACTGTTACAGTTTGGTTAATAAGTAACACAGAGGAACTGAGCCGTAGTCTTAAAGCATGCTTTGTATTATTTTTTAATAGGGGATAGCGAAAGTGAAATTACTCTGACCAGTTGGAGGCGATATTAACACCCAAATATTTCCTGTATAAAACGAGAGTGATGGATCTTGTGGGGAGGCCGTACTGAGGAGTCCCAGGGATCTTCAGACAAAGGAAGTACTGTTTAGTTATACAAGTTTAATATATAATTTGATACAATTGAGAAACAATTTATTAATGTACAAGTCTCTTCTAATGATGGGGATTCCATAAATAGAGCAGAATTCCATTTGCATAGTGATTTTTTGTTCCGCAATGAAGGTATGCATCCCTATAATTTCATTACTTTGTGGGATTGCTGCGGTGAGAGCAATAAAGATGGCAAATAAAGATGGAGAGAGTGAAGATCCATATCTGGTTCCCGGTGAGGTATGAAGCTGTGTGTGTGTGTGTGTGTGTGTGTGTGTGTGTGTGTGTGATCCCATTATTGTGGCCATAGGTGAGGTATACATCCAATGGGAGAACAACTCTCCAAAATTCAATCTGTGAAGGCTTCTAAAGAGAAAAGTCCAGCTGACTTTATCAAGTGCCTTTTCTAAATTGAATGATATGATTTAATTTGTTTGCAGTGTGATATGTTGATTAAGTTGAATGGGCTACAAACACTGTCTGAGGCACTGTCTATTTTTATTAAGCCTGTTGTATTGGGAGGGATTAGCCTAGGAATTATTGTTTCCAGTCTATAGGCTAAAGTTTTAGTAATAGTTTTAAAATGAATATTTATTTGTATATATGTTTATAATATTTAAGACAAGTGTCCATAACTGGAGGGGTCAGTTTGGTTCTTGTTGGGTTTGAGTACTCATTCTATACTTGTTCATTGGGATTTTCAGAGTTAATACCTGTCAGGTTTTTAGTCTCCTAAATCTTTCTCCAGTTTCTGTTGCTGTTTCTTCTGTGATGACAATGATGTAATCTTTCCCCTGATTATTGCTTTGCGCATTTCCTAAAGAAGTGACGGGGAAAAATTCCAGAAAGTCGTTTGCCTTCAGAAAGTGCGTTCACTGTTTCTGAAGCAATCCATCAAAATCAGCGTCTTTCAGTAGAAGTGTGTGCGAGCGCCGCTGGGTAGCAGCTCTAATCGGGGGTTTCATCATCTGCTGGTGTTCAGGGAACTAAAGAACTTAGGGATGAGACGAACAATCTGATTGATGTGCCGCTTTCACGTCGCACGGAATGTAGATGCTGTGGATTATGGAAGCTCCTTACTGTTGCTCTGAGTGGATGAGGGTATTTGAAAAAGATCCCTTAGATTACTCTGAGAGTGTACATACACTGTCTCACATTTGTCTTATAGCCTTTATGCTGACGAGGTTCGGAATTGTATTTGCAATCAGAATTTGTGGATGATGGGTATATTAATGCATGCATCCCATGGCTTATTTATCTAGACATTGACCTGAGTATTTTTCTAAAATGACTTAGTTGGTGAGCAGTAAGCTTGATTCATATGAGTGGTCCTTGTATTTATAAGGATTCGGTTCACTCATACTCATAGCCTTGTAGTCTTTGCTTTGAATTGAATTCCCCGAAGATGTAGATGAAGACATAAAACTGCAAACAACTTTTTGTCAATTTTCACTTCATTTCAAATGAATACGTCCATCCGTCAATAAGATTCAGAGCTATTTTTCTCCTGGCATCTATAGTGCAGCAATAACAGCAATTTTTTGCGGTGAAGGCTGACATACTGACTGCTCTGTATCCCGTAACAGTCAATTGACAAAAAACATATGTTGACCCCACAGTGGGACATTCTATCAGTGGAATTTCAACTATAAACTATTGTTACTTTAATGACAGGCTCAGAATTTCGTATTATAAAACAACTTTTCTTTTTTTTTTAGTTTCATCATATAGATATTATTCTTGTGTCAGCGCAGAACGAACAATATGTTTTATGATAACAAAAAAGTTAATACTTGTTTAATGTGCTCATTACTTGGCTGATGATGTTCATGCCATGACGGTAAGTAGTTCTGTTTCATAACTAACACAAATCGAATGGATCACAAAGATGCAGGTGCCAACAACTTCAGCTCAGCTTCAGTCTGTAATGCTGATGACTCCATCGCAGACAAGAAGTGATTGATCTACAGTACGAGGCCAATGGCTTATGATGAAATACACAGCGGCTGTAAGGGGGGATGGAATTTAAGGCCTGTGCTAATTCACTATGTCCTTTCATATGGAATATGCCATTTTGTTTTTGTGTATCTTGTAATCTTATCGCCACCTTCAAACAGAACACAGAGACAATGTTAAGCAAGACTAATCTGTAGCTGGTTGGCCACCTTCCTTTTCATCTTTCTTGGCAATGAAAACAGATTATCTCAATGGAGCTTCATAACGTTGCTCAGAGGGAATGGGATCTTGTACCAAATAAACTGTAGGAATGTATAGCGCAATGCAACACTGGTCATTTCATCTCGGGTCCTGCTAAATGTATCCAATTCTAATGTGACCCCTTTTATCCATTCTGTATAATTTCTCAATTGCTGCCTGAAGGGTGATATTGGTCTTTTTAAAATACCTGAACAATCAGTACTAGTAGAATTTCAATCCGTCTAGAGTCAGATTACTGTTTGTTGGTATTTTGAATCTGATCAAATAGGAATTCTCTTAGAAACGGAACAGGGCCTCTACAGATCAGCAGTATCATACGTCATACGCATGTAAGACTGGGGAACGGGAGAGCGTCCATCCCGCACACCCAGGCAGACGGCTTTGAGATCAATCTTCCACGACGATTTAGCTTATCGCTGCTGAAGAAGAACTGACAGGCAGCCGCGATTACATCTGCATTTTCTTTTGTTTGTTTTGCGGCTTCATCTGTGAGCTGTCCCATCAGACCCCACCCCTAGGCCCAGCAGCCACTGCATACACGCAATATTTATCATTTCTTCCCAGTCAGGACAGGCAGGAGCATTGAGCAAAACAAGCACACAATGTCTAAGTTAGGTGCCATCGATAGGATCTGTGAGAAATTCATCATTAATCTAAACAAATAGCTGAGTTTATCAGGAAAAGGACCAAAACTGAGAAAGGGGAGTCCAGCACTAGTTAAGTAGTACAAATGTGTTTCTGTATTTCTCAAAACCCTGGATGGGTTCGCTAGTTCAGCACACATTGGTTCCTAGGTGACAAAGCATTGAAGACAAACTACCGATTTGTCTGGAGCCTTCCCAAAAAACACAGTGTATAAATGAGCTGTGACTGGTAATGTACATATTCAACTGCACTAATATTTACATGAATAACTGTCAAAATGCTGAGTGATCATGCCTATTATTAATGCTACAGACCTGAATATACTACATGCTAGGGGGGTGGTAACAATTCTCCAAATCCACGGTTTAGTTTAGAACTCAATATTAGAAACATGGTTTGGCTCATACCTGGACTTTTTTTTTTGGGGGGGGGGGGGGGGGGGGGGTTGGTTGAAGAATAATGGGGAAAAAAAATCTGTGTTTTATTAATTGCCGACTAATGGTAAAACACTAAAGCAGTGTTTCCCAACCCAGTCCTCGGGGAACCCCAGACAATCCACATTTTTGCTCCCTCCCAGCTCCCAGCCAATCAGGAACACCGAATACTTGGTACAGGTGTGCTGGGAGCTGAAAGGATGCAAAAATGTGGACTGTCCATGGATTCTCGAGGACTGGCTTGAAGAACATGTTACAGTGCTTTAACTTCACATAGAATAAGTATACTCTAATGAATAATCATTGTTTTCACAACGTTGACTTGGATGTGTCTGGGGTTTTTATCTGACTTGGGCTAGTGAAATTAGCCTAGCTTTTACCGCAGGCATGCTCAATCGATCATGATTTGACCAAAATAGTTACACACTTAGAAGGTGTAATTAAATTTACACAATATATAGCTTACCCTAACATTAAATAGAATAATAATTTAGTGATTTTTAGTTTTGTAACATTAATAACATAGTGAGAGTTCAACTGGCTGCACTTGCAGCAGCTTGTGCTATGGGGGGAGGGGTCCATATCGCGGTTCTGGAACTGTAGCATGACATTGTGGACGTTTGTATCTTGGTTTTGGTCTCAGTTTCACAGCTGTTACATCAATATCATACACATAGTTTTGTGCTCATAATTTTTCTTCAAACGTTTTACTTGCATTTTCAGAATAACGTTTTTAGAAGGATAATAATGGAAATTGATATGATTAGATTAAACAAACTTTATTGACACCAAGAGGAAATTTCATTATCATATCATTTTCATTGAAAACACTTTCTCTAAACCAAAAAAACTGTCAGGACCAGTGAATGCTTATGAAATATGTCTATTTTAACCTTTGCAAGGATTTCCAAAAGGTGATAATATCTGTGCAATGTAATGTTCAGTGTAAGGATAACTGGCCCTACATTTGTAATCCTGCTATCCATCACATGCTTTATGGACATGTGAGTACTATGTGAGGCCCAACATCAAAGTAAACATCTTTTATCGGAAGTACACAACTAGGAAAAAACAATCATTAACAATCCAGTAAATACGTAAATACATAAACGCATTTGTGAAAGTATTCTTAACAACAAAAAAGAATATTAGTCAAACTAATATTGAGCAGCTTTGCATTTTGAGAATGTTTTGCTAATCAAAAAATATAATTAAATCTTAATTCTATAAACACATCTATTTTACAGCTAGCCCATGTAATATAGCACTGGGTAAAAAGGGACCATTATAAATGTCACTTCATGTCAGTATTAAACTAATTTTACTAACATAACTAATTAAACTAGTTGGCAAAAACATCAAGTGCTAGCCCCATGCTAATGAAGAACTGATAAACTAACTTCTTAAACTTCGTTAAATTTCCATCTTCAAATTATACCATCTTACCTCTCCTTAGCATCTACAAAAAGCTCAATAAACCTGTCAAAGTTAAATCTGGACTAATACAATATTAGCTGAACATGCATTTTATCTTAACCATTGCATGTCTTTTGTCTGTTTATTATTTCTTGTGGATACTGTTGTTTTTGTGCTGGATGTGGCTGAACAAGTAAGCATTACAATACACTCGTTGCACATGGTCTTTAAAAGATCTTGAATCCTGAAATTTTGAGGTGCCCAGTTTTCTGTCATTCGTCATATCTCTAAAAGCAGACTCTCTCCCGCTGAACTGAGCCTCTGATCCGGCTGGCTAGAGATGCCATGTTATCTGCGTAGATGTGAGCAGAGATAACTGGCGACATCTGAAGACATCTGGGGAAGACTGAAAATCACTTTCAGTTTAAAGATTATTTGTCATGCAGGGCATGATATGTACTGTAGTCTGTAGTCCAATCAAGTGCACAAACATTTAAATTTTTTGTGTTGTTTCTGGCTTAATTGAATGATGGTTGACAAAACAGCTGCTAGGCTGTGAGCCAGGGAAATCTACAAACACTAATCTGTGCAAGATCCTACTCTCTACAGAGTAGACTGGAGAGTAGGCAGACGTAAGGTTTCATTTGCTTTTGAGAATTTTTGGCACACCATCAAGAGAAAGAAAGAAATTATCCTTTCAGAACTCATCCTGCTACTTTGTGTGATACACCTGGCCATCATCAGCCAGAGCACTATGGGATTGGCCCCGAAAAGCAAAAATGCATAAATAGCCTATTATTAACTGCATTGCATCCCCATCTCAGGACAAAGCAGCAGAGGAGCAGGAAGGCTGGCTGGAAGTAGGGTGGTCTGCAGTCACTAGTGGAGTTGAGTTTCAGCCACAACTCATTGCCTGGCACTAAATAAATTCTGGCATGCAATTGCGACATCCGATCCTCCACAGCCCAAAAGGGTCATCCAGAGTTGTTCTGGGCACAGAAAGCTCCTTCCCCCCTGAGCCTCCACCTTATACCTTTGCGAGTTTTCCCACCGTATTTAGACACCGTAGAGCCAAAGGAATAGAAGTATAATGGTCTGAATTTACCATACAAATGTGGGACACTTACGAGGTATCTGTGTTTTTCTGTAAGGAGAATAGTACGGACACTGGAATTCCTTCAAGTGAATAAGAGAGTCTGTTAAAAGTAAAACTTTGGGGGACAGAAAATGGCTTTGACTAACACATTTTGTAAAATGTATTTATATTTACATGTACGTCATCTAATTAAAAAAATATATATTCATTAATATGGTACATCCATCCATCTTCCAAACCGCTTATCCTACTGGGTCGTGGGGGGTCCGGAGCCTACCCTGGAAGCAATGGGCACGAGGCAGGGAACAACCCAGGATGGGGGGCCAGCCTATCACAGGGCACACTCACACACCAGTCACGCACACATGCACACCTACGGGCAATTTAGTAACTCCAATTAGCCTCAGCATGTTTTTGGGCTGTGGGGGGGAAACCGGAGTACCCGGAGGAAACCCCATGATGACATGGGGGAGAACATACAGACTCCACACACGTGACCCAGGCGGAGACTCGAACCTGGGTCCCAGAGGTGTGAGGTGACAGTGCTAACCACTGCACCACCATGCCGCCCCCTAGGATGGTACATACGTAGTTAAATTCAAATATAAGCAATCATTTATACTGAAACATTGAACTATATTGCACAAAACTGAGACTATTCTGTGACAATATGATGGGTCAAGATGAGTCAATGAAGTTGAGGCTACAGCTGTTGCTTTTGAGCTAGCCAGTGAATGCATGTGATGTAAATAAAGGCTCTTAAAACATAATTTACTAATTATTGCTATATCTCCTTGCAATAATTTTATGAATCAGTTAAACTGCTTAAGCGTATTTTAATTTTATCAATGGCAGGCTAGCCAAATGCCATTTAACTATTCTGTAACATCCTGATTCTCTGTAATTGTGTACTCATTCAACAGGCAATAAATTACGTTGTGCAGTTTGTACCAATCAATAGTTCATGCACAAATGAAAAATCAAGCTAATGTTCTGATTGTCATGCCCTGTCCATCATGTTCGCCTGGTCCTCCTGTCTCCACTCTAGCTTGGCCCTCATAAGTCAGGTCTGTTGCTCATCAAACCCTCCTTCGTCCTTGTGTAAGAGAGCTTGTCTGCCTCGTCAGCCCCTATCCGGTCATTCACATCGCTTTCCTGTTGCCTGTGCCCCTTCTTGTGCTGGTCTTCTCGGATCTCCGTCTGACCCTAGGCCTTTCCCATTCTTGTTTCCTGTTCTCCTCGTGGTCCCATTTTGTTTTTCCCATCACCATTAGCCCCTCCCTGTTCACCTTTTTCCAGTCCTCAAATTGTTTCTTTCCATGTCATGACATTAACCTAGGCTGGCCCCCCATCCTGGGTTGTTCCCTACCTATGTGTCCATTGATTCCGGGATAGGAAGGATGGACATTAACCTAAATTATACCTGCTTACTAATACTGATAGAGCGGCTTATAAATTTTCAAAATACTGCTAGTAGAGGAACCAAGGTAAGTTAATTAGAAAGTTTAAATGTAAAATCTTCCACGTGTAACACATTAATGATAAGGAAACTGAAAATGAATATCTAACATAGAGAAAGAGCTGTTGAGGAATTTGAAGATTCAAGAGTTGTTCTTTCAACAAATAAAGTCTCAGGTCTCTCACATATAAAGGCTGGGAAGGTAACTGAGGCTAAGCAGCCCCAAGGTTCAGAAAGGTGGCTGATCATAACAGAGAATGTCCTAGAAACACTAGGTTTAAAATTATCTTTAAGGTGGGTACATTTTTAAAAGCATCTATGAAGTGCATTTATAAATGCAAATTTTATTGCCATTTAACAACTTGACAAATTTAACCAAAACACCTACACAAGTCTAACTACATTAAAAATAGCTACTGAATAATTTATACATTAATATGTTACTTACTGTAATTGTTAACATAATATGTTATCACTGCTACAATGAATGTATAATTAAGAATATAAATTGTCTAGTGGGACTTCATTCCTTACTACCCTATTTAATTTTTGATTAAAATATTACTTACATTGTATAATTGTATATGCAAACACGTTTGGTCCTTTTTCTTATTGTTGCTTGGTATGAAATTGTTTTCTTTAGTTTGATTAACATTCCAGTAATGACATGAGTTATCGAGGGAGACGGGGGGGGGGGGGGGGGGGGGGGGGCACCTTGCACTGGATGCCAGTGCATTGCAAGAGACACACACACACTAATAAATTCAGTGATACTAGTTGACCAAACAAAATATTCGGTAGAAACTGGGATAGAGAGAAAAAAAAACACACACAAGGACTGTAATCATATGTAATCTTCATGTAACATGAAGGGATTCAAGAAATTCCAAACCCATTCATTGACATTTTTACCTTCCAGGGACCTTAAGTCAAAATAAGCACAGTGGGGGTCCAGTCTGACTTGGCCTGTGTAACAGGAGCAGGCAGAACAGTCACCTACATTCTCATTCTTTCACACAGGATAGCAACATAGCTAAGAAGGGGTCATGGGGGCGTGTCGAAACAATCAAATCTAAAACAGAAAAATCATTTAAAAGACGTTTTTCTATTTCCTTTAAAGGATTTATTCCATAAAGTCCTACTTTCCGTACCATTCACAGACTTCATGACTTCTGGGATTAACCATTTAATTAAAGTTTAACATCCCAAGCTCACCCATTTTCCCAATATGTAGACAGAACCATTATTTTTAGAATCCAAATCTGGCCTTGGCTAGAAGTAAAAAAAAAAAAAAAATAATAAAAAAACAGAGATTTGGGTGAAGTATACAAGTGCAGTGCCAGTGAAAATGCACGTGATGCCCCAGACAACTTCACTGCCAAAGCCCCGCCCGCCCCCTGCTGACCACTGCATCTGATGCCAAAATAAATGTGCAATGGGAGCAAAGAAATAATAAAATATAACAAAATAATAATGATAGTAATAATAATAATAGCAAGTAACACTATATATTTTTAAGAACAAAGTAAATAATTACATATTATAATATCTTAAATAACAGGTGCTTTGTAGGAAATGCAAGACTAAAAACATCTTTCACACGTGTTATGGCCCCTAAGTGTAGTTTACTCTGCATATTGAGTGGATCTTTCTTCAGGGGGTGTCGTTCTGTTCCTGGCACCACCCACTAATACTTTTTATGCATCTCCATTTTGATTGGCTGCTTTCTTTCTTCTTTTTTTTCATCACTTCCTTTATAAGGTCTGTCCAGACAAGAACAGCAGGACATTGCTTTGGAATTTGCTTTGTACTTCTGGCGTTGCTGACATTTATTGTGCTTGTCAGATGTTGCCTATTTGATCATTGATTTTGCTTAGCCCTTCTTGGATTTGGTTACTTTGGATTTTGTATTTTGTAAATAGCCTGTAATTCTTTGTAAATATTGTGTTCACTGTGTGCAGCTGGGGCAGTAGGGAGTGTGACGCCATTTTGTTTCGATTAAGTTTTCTCACTGTTTTGAAGCCAGTTAGGGTGATAGGTAAGTTTTATGTGCTTTTATTTTCTTTTTGTTTGGGCAAGTTAAAGGAGTATATTTTTTTCTAGTTATATGTGGTTTGTTTGTTATTTTGGCCTGGTTAGCTCCTTAACTTTATAATAGAATTTAGTTTCTGTATTGAATATAACGACAAAAAAAATCTTTACTCTAACCTAAGAGCGTCCTTGACAGAATTCCCCTCCCCACACACAGCGTAGCTGTTCTGTGCCAGCACTGCAGAGGGTGTGAGTCTCAGACAGTGTGCACCTCATGCAAGTGAAATCAGGGCGCTAGGTCAGCGCCCCTCAGAAGTTGCTGCTGTAGGTGTCCATCTATGTCACTTGATTGGTTGACTGGCCCCGCATGTAGAAATCGAGCAAATGCCCAATAACTTCAGACTATTCTGAAACATCACTTAAAAATGGCAGATTTTTATAACAGAAAACTGCATGCTTGCACAACAAATATCCATACCAGGCATGTCCATACATAAACTGCTGAAACCTTCATATTTTATAACAGAGGAATCAAACAACCACCAAACACACATAACAGTGAAACGCAGGGAAGTCTGACGTCGGACTGTAAAGCACACACCTGGTGGGTAGGTTTACACAATAACTAGACACAGGAATGGACAGGAAAGGGTTCATGCAAGACACAGGTGAGGGCACCCACTCCAATCCGGAACATTTACAATTTTCCCAGCATGCTCCTGAGCTGTAGCCATCTCACCGACGCTACATTACGTTAAATACTGTGCATAATTAAGCAAAGTTAGCAAATCTCCCAAATGCAGGTGTAGAGACGCAACATGCAATGTGGGTTTGTTCTGTGTTGAAGACATGGCAGACGGCGGGTGACAGAAATTTTTCAGCTGTCTAGAGGACTAGGTCAGAAGTGTCCTATTTTGGCATTTGTAAGTCTGCAGAAGGAAAACCGATTGAAGGTGTCAATGCTGTCTGCAGGACATGCAGAAAAGAAAATATCTGCAAAGGGGAGCAACATGACTAGTCTTACAAATCATCTTCATGATCAACACTCTTTATAGCGAATGCATGATGTGGGGCCTTCAGAATGAGGGAAATGTTTGTCTGTCTAACTTGGTAATAGTAATAGCTTGTCAGTAATGTAAATAGTCCATCCATCCATCCATCCATTTTCCAAACCGCTTATCCTATTGGGTCGCGGGGGGTCCGGAGCCTATCCCGGAATCAATGGGCACGAGGCAGGGAACAACCCAGGATGGGGGGCCAGCCCATCGCAGGGCACACTCACACACCATTCACTCACACATGCACACCTACGGGCAATTCAGCAACTCCAATTAGCCTCAGCATGTTTTTGGACTGTGGGGGGAAACCGGAGTACCCGGAGGAAACCCCACGACGACACGGGGAGAACATGCAAACTCCGCACACATGTGACCCAGGCGGAGACTCGAACCCGGGTCCCAGAGGTGTGAGGCGACAGTGCTAACCACTGCACCACCATGCCGCCCCATGTAAATAGTCAATAATGTAAACTGAAGTTGTAAAACATTGCACATTGTCAGTGGTGTAATGGAGCCATCGATTTTTGCTCCTGTGAATATGTTTGTATTTACATATTCTTGAAACGGAACACTGTTTAAACCAGTTATTTCCTTTATCTGTATGGATTTTCCTACAACAGAGTATTTGGACCACATTAAAGAAATCTGCTTTATTTTACTGGCTACACTATTGTTATTTTAATGTTTAAAGTGTATGGTGGTGCTAATTATATTTGTGGTTTTCAATATAAAATGTGGTGAAATTATTTCAGTTTGTGCATCAGTACTTATTGAACATTTTCAACCAATTATAACAATACCGCGATAATACTGAGAAACGTGATAATTTTGGTCATGATGATCGTAATGTTACGTTTTTTAGCCTTTTCCTCTATAGTCAGAATTGAGGCTTATCCTCCAGCAATGCATGGGGCACCAGGCTATTTATGACGTATCAGCAGACTGGGTTCCTGATTGCACAGAAAGTATGAGTGAAAATGCACAGCTGTCTCTAATGAAGGTGCCCATAGGCAATGTTCATTATAAAAAGCTAACCAAGACCTCAAATGAACTTAGTGTTCATTAGTGGCGCCTGCAGAAAATTTCGACTGGAACGGCCATCGGGGGCCAATCATGTTTATTGTGGCGGAATGGAACAAAAAGAAAATGATCAATTGGCATGTTTGGTAAGCTTAAAAAAGCAGTGTCTGCAATACAAGTACAGGACCTATAGCTCTGGAACAGCATAAGAGACCATGGCACGATTTTTTTGTTTTACTCATTTCTCAATTTATATGTACATAAAAACACACGGACATATATATTGTATTTTTTTTTTGCACACTGCAGCCTGGTACTTCTCTGTTTCTCACTGATGAAGGGCTCCTTCCTTCATTTTTGGGACCTCTGTTCTAATTATAGGAGCCTGATACAAACTATCCTAACAGTGCACTTCACACCTGCACTTAATCTTTCCCATTTCCTTTTGAAGGTCACTAGATGTCATCCTATGATTCATGAGAAACTGTCGGATAAGTTGACGGTCCCTGGCATTAGAACGTCGCTTTTGCCCGCTACCTGACTGACTTCTGGTCGTTCCCAGTGTCTCCTGCTTCACCTTATTCTTGTGTACTGCTGTCTTAGAAATGTTGAGCTTGGAAGCAACCTGCTGCTCAGCGTAGCAGCCAGCAGAACCAGGATTAAACCAGGATCTAAAAATGTAGATTTTTTTTAAATATATGCATACATGGAGTGGTCTCTTAATTTTTTCCAGAGCTGTAATTTAATCCTGGGATGTGCTGCACTGTGTCTCTTCTATAAGTGGCCGTTGTATTTACTTCATTTAGGGGTGGTCGCCCCTTAGATTGCCCTATGGTCCTTATTAGTGTTCTTCAGAGTTATTTCTTTACTTTGGTCCCACATAATGTTTTGTTCAGCAAAAACTTGTAAACTGATAAGACACAGCAACTGCTACATACTGCCATCCTCAGTTACAATATTCCAACTCTGAATTGTTTTCCAAACCTTCTATGTGGTGAACCTGAATTAATTTAGGCCTTATACTCATGTGCACAGGTATTCTTAAAAACGTAGCTTTTTCTAAGTGTTGTGGCCTTTTGTCTTCATGCAAATGGGTCACTCAAAATGGAACTTTTGCAAAAGTCCATCCAGGTTGAAGATTTTCAGAAACTCAGTTTTCAGCATCAACGTGTAGACAGTTTTTATGTACAGTAGGCATTTAGGTGTGTGCCGTTCGTTGTTTACATCAGGCGAGTGTGCTATCGTTTTAGCTTAACAGAACTGGTAATAAGACTTTTGATTGGCCAACATGGCTTTATGGTTAGAGATATATCGCCGCCTGTTGGTTTGTCATGCTCTGCGGACGTCCATGTGGACGGGTATTTCTTTTTAACAATGCAGGAGGAAGAACACTGTTTTAAAAATACCCATGTACGTCTGGACAAGGCCTTACGTTTAATCACAATGGTTGAAGGCCATGTCCAGTTATTTTGATGTGGACAAGAAAATAATAACAAGATAGATAACCTGCAAAAGGTGTTATTGTGCTTCCAGGATAGGCTCCGGACCTCCCGCGACCCAGTAGGATAAGCGGTTTTGGAAAATGGATGGATGGATGGATGGGTGTTATTGTCTTAGCAACTGAAATTGGGCCTCTGGGATAGTATAAGATATTCTCACATTCTCTTTAAAAACACATTCATTATCTCACTAGCATCCCTTTTCTTTTTCCATCATAAATATTTAGTAGGATAGAAGACTATGAGATGTCAGTTTGAAGTTCTTGAATCTACTTTGAAGTAGCCAAGCCAAAAAATGAGAACAAGCAGAGAAAAGGTAAAGCCCTTTTTTATAATAATAAAGAAACATTGACTGGTACAGGATTTCTTGTGGTCTGTCACACATGCTGCAGAAACAACGGCTGGCATTACTCCTGCTGAATGCCTTTGGGATCCCAGTCATTCAACAGTAGTAGAAAAGTTCACTAGAGGATAATTACTACACAGTCTAGAGCAATCAAAATCAGCCTGCTCCTTCTACAAGGAGGGGAGGAAAGAGGGTAGAATACTCAAACATTTAAGAAGTAAAGAGAAGCACATTTTATATGTTTTATATTTTTATTAGTTTTTTTTTTGCTTTCCATGTTAAATGTGTAATATTACTGTAAGACCATTCATTGGGGAAAAGTTCTTTTGCTTTTTATATGAAAGTGGGAGTGAACTGGATCATATTTGAGATGGCAGAAATCGCTGTCTCCCAAAACATATTTTTCATATTTATTTTTTTTTCCACTAATTGCACTAGATAGGGCATTTTTTTATGTATTTGGGCACAGCCATAAAAGGGGAATTTTGAGTGGCTGCGTGGCAGCCTGTCTTTACATGAGGTCATAAAATAGATCAAATCATCTGCCACATGATTCAAGAGCAGACGTTTCTAACTTTTCTATGGCTCCCTAGGCTGTATGTCTGCGTGTGTGTGTGTGTCTTTGTAAAGTTACCACGTCTTCCAATGAGCTGATTCATTTTCACACACCGTGCCACTTTCTCAATAACAGTCCAAGAGTCCTAATGAAAAATGTTTAACATAACCATGGTTTTTCCAGATGCTGAATTTTCCTTGTTCCATGTCAACTGTTGACAGTTTTATTCCTGCTTAGATTTTGTCAGCACACATGCTGAGGTCTTGGAAATATATCTTTATTTTTAACCTTTAAAATGTACTGTGAAGTTCATCTAGTACAGTAGCTTTGCTGTGATTGGATTGCCATTAACATTTTGTGTAATATGAAATTGTCATAGAAAACTTTGGGATTATTAAGGAAAAAATACCATTATCTTGGCATAAAAATATCCCAGACATTTGCTAATAATAAGAGGCGTACATGCTGTTAGAATCCCCTCTCTGCTGGAAGTCTTGGTCAGATTTTGTGCTACATATGTAAACTTATCTCCAGTTGCATTCATACTGGGACAAAATATCATGCACTAGTGGCACCATTACCCTATATTCCTGCAGCACCTCTCACCATCTACACGTCTACAGAGCTCATCCAAACGTGTGATGGAGAAACGTTCGTCCTCTGACCAGCTCATAGACAGGCTGGAATCGATACTGTTCCTGCTGAATTCCTGCTTCAGTCATCGTCTCCATATTAAAAACAAAAGAGTTGGAAAAATTACAGCTGAAATAAATCCTCTGATCCAGAGCCCACCCCCAGTGGATCCATGCATACACAAACAGTCAGATTTTCCTCTGTGCAGCTGACAATCATACAGACACAACCCACTTATTCACTGGTAAAAACTGCAGCAGCACAGTCTTTGCCTGGGAATATACAGTACAGTACCCACACCCATCTGAGGTCTTTCACTATGGGGAACCTTAAAGTAGGAGAGACTTGCAAGCACACGATATGCATAGAGGTTAACTTTGCTTTTGTCCTATGCGATGTAGAAGTGAGGATAATGTGTGTTGGAGAGCAGGTTCAGCTGGCATCCAGTGCCCTGTAGCAGATAGGGTTAAAGGCTTAGAGCAAGAGCTCAACAGTTATATGAATACACTTCTGACCACAGGATTCATGCCCCCGACCTTCACAATATGGACACAGATCCCTAATCCACCCCTCAGATTCCACCAGAATGATAAGTGTGATCCATCTGGGTCCTTCCTGCTGAAATAAGTACTGCACCTGACCCCTTACCTGTCATTTTGCGGGTTAGGGTTAGGGTACATGGCTACATGTACCTATTTTGGGCTCAACGTGGCTGATTTACATATGTAGTTACCAGGTGCTTGTTGAAAACCACCGTCACCAAGCAAAACTCAACCCCACAGACGAACATTCTGCAGGTATTCAGCATGGCCTGTATTCATTGTCACTTAGCCTAGACTAATAAACCTAAGTCATTTTTATTAATGAAACAAAATCTGCAATGTATATTTTGTCAGTCTGTTATCACAAGGTTTGGGGAAGCTACATATTACAGAGATAATTAAAAACGAAAAATAACTGCAAATGAAACACTCCATGAAAAAATGAAATGAACATGATTTGCAATTACATGCAAATTGGTTTAAATAGTTTCCTGATGGTTGAGTGGTATTGAGCTGCTTATGCCAGGATACAGGGACAGTCTCTCATCCACAGCATTGATGGGGAGAGTGAGTGAGAAGGGGGTAAGGAGGGCAGCATCCACCATCCGACTGCCAGCACAGAGCCCGGGTCTCAGATCCACCACTCCACCACCACTGCTGCCTGCGTGAGTGATTTAAGAAAATTTTTGCAAGGACCTCTTACGCATTGAGGAGTGGGCTTTTCTGCACATATAACCCAGGTGACATATGCAACAGAGAGGAAGAAGAGAGAATGAGTATGATTGAGAATAAGTGGGATAGAAAAATAACTTCAGATAAATCTAATTTTATACATAAAAGTGCAAACAATAAATAACATAGTTTTACTTATTTAAACTGAATATTTGTGTCTATATATATATATATATATATATATATATATATGGCATGCTGTCAAATTTGTATATTGTATATCCAGCAACTTTCAGACAAACACCAAATTTCCCTACACATTTACACAGTTGGTGAGGCCTGTAAATGTACACAGAAGGTTGTCATGTCCCTTTCATCACCCAATCAAATGCCACCCGTGTTCATTCATAATCCAGTTCAGTTCCTTTGCATAGATAATGATATTGTGAAGTACTCCCAAGGGCCTGTCATTTAAGACTCATTTCCCCTTTGGGACCGAAGGGGAGGAAGTATGACGAGACAAAGGCTTACAGGGAGCCGAGGCAGTGCACCTTTTCCACTTCCTTCTTGGCCTTCCGGGCCATCAGCTAGTCTTTTACCAAAAGTCACGTCTGGGAAAGACACAGGGGAAGCTTTCTCCTAAATCATTGTCAGCCTGGAAGAAAAATGTCTGTCCCATACCTAGAGAAGTGGGTGAAGTACAAAAATCTGCATGCTACTTGAAAAAAACAAGTGTTTACTACAGTCAAGGCCATTGATAGTTTTACAGTTACCATACAGCTCCTGCTGATCATAGGCTTTGTTCCCACTGTGGACAGTGTTTGAGGCAAAACGCATTGCATCGGTGTTTTCTGTAGGTTGCGCCGCGCAAAAATATCCTTCACTGATTAAAAAGTTTGCAATAACATTATATATATTACGTCATCCGGAACCTTTTCATAGCTCATTCATTTGACAATCTGAGATGATCTCACCAGCTCTGCCCTCTGTGTGACTCCTCCCACTGCATTCCAATCGTGGAACACACCGAGCCAATTTTTGGCCGTTGGAAACCGTCAGTGAGTTGGTGACTGGCCATTATACTGGGGTGTGTGTGACTGGCCATTATACTGGGGTGTGTGTGACTGGACATTATACTGGGGGTGTGTGGTACAGTGAGACACGAGTGGTCACCTCTGGCTGTGGTTAGGGCCGATATGACATGTTGAATTGATGTCCAGAGTTTGTTGGCGAAACTCAGCTCCCTGATTGGGCTGTAAGTCAATTCATTTGGGGCTGTAGTCATGCTGGCTAATTCCAGCGTAAATTTTCACAATAAACGGGAGCAGACGGCAGCCATGTCAGCCAACGGGAGCCGGCCGTTTGTTGGTCTTGGTCAGCGGTAGTGTTGTGCCGTCGGCTTGGTGTGTACCCTGCTTGGTGTGTGTGTACCCAGCTTGGTGTGTGTGTACCCTGCTTGGTGTGTGTGTACCCTGCTTGGTGTGTATTCACTTCACCTATAAAACGAGTATGCATGTCCTTGCAAGCAGTATTTAGTAAATTTTTATGAATATTTTATTTTTCATGTACTGTTTCTTTGTAAAATTTCATTCAAATCATTTATAATCCATGATTAATGTTCATCTTAGCCCTGTGTGTGTGAAGCCTGCATGTTCTCCCCAAGTTGCGCCTGGTGTGCACCAGTTTAATCTCACATTTCCAAAGACATACACTTAGACTAATTGGTGCTTATTTATATTTATAATTACAGTCGCTCCTGCAGATTCGCAAATCTGACATTGCAAGCCAAAAACATACAATATTGAAAATGACTTGGATCACATAAAAGGATATATACGTCTTAGTTTTAGTATTTGTTAGTGTAAATGCATATAATTTCTTTGAAATTAAAGTGATTTTTGGTTTAAAAAAGAAGTGAGGGATCCACTCGGCATCCAGCCTCACTCACATGTTAGCTCACTCTGTGGCTGTGGGATCTCATGTTTCTCACAGTAACCTTGAAAGTTCCATTGAGGCACGAATTTTGCATTCTTAATGAACCTAAGTATTACTCATGAATAGGTGTTTAACATGGCGTAATATTTTCTGCAATATGCTTGGAAGAAAGGACACTGGCAAACATGAGTTACATAATTCTAAAACCTTCCCATATACAGCACCAGTCAAAAGTGTACTGTTTTAGAAAGGTTTATTTGTACTATTCTCTACATTTTAGATTACTTATAAAGACAGCAATACTACAAAATAACATAAACAGAATTATGCACTAACCAAAAAAGTAGTAAATGGAAAATAAAATTGTTTGGGGGGGGCAGCTCTATGGGTTGGGACTCGGAAGGTTGCCATTTCAAATCCCGTGGTCGGCAGAGTGATCCCACCATTGGGCCCTTGATCAAGGCCCTTAACCCCATTAGCTCCAGGGACCGGCTGACCCTACTTTCTGCTCTACATTAGTTTCATTAGGGGGGCTTCCGGTGATACTTTTTCTGAGCACTCAGGTGGCCAGGTCACGTGATGCGACACTATCATTCCCCTTTGTGGTGGCTTGACGGTGTCCAAACTTTTGACTGGTACCGTGTATCCTGTTAAGACATTACTTGAAATAATCTTGTCTTCACACATGGCTTACAATATAGTGTTTTGAACTTTTAATGTGCTGTCAATTTTAGTTTAGCTTTCAGTACAAAACTGATGCTCTGTTATCCATTACAAGAAGACTGATTGTGACAATAATTTATTATATTTATTATATTTATAATATTGTGTTATTGTGGAACGTAATTGTATTGATAAAGGGATAAGCAGCTAAACTACCCCCACCTGGTGCAAAGCATGTGGGCACAAGACACAATATGGGGAAGGGATTCGTTTGTGAGACACCAGTAAAATCCAGATGTTTCTCATGTGAAATGTTACTATAATAAAAAGAGAAAAAATAAAGGTCAGTGTAATTTTTTTTAGAGTCAAAACATGTTTTGTTAGAAGGTGATGGGTTTTCTATGTTGTGAGACAAGATTTTCTGAGTTTATTAGAGAAAAGACTGATTATTTTTTGAACAAATAACATTTATGAAGAAGAGGATTTCTATCAACACCTTTTTTCCTTTTTCCATTTTATAAACAATAATTAAAAAAAAGATGCCTGGAAGTTATGAAGTGGAGCATGTTATGTGTCACATATTCCTGAGAATGATTTAATTTTAAATATTTCTCTGGACTTTGAATTAAAGCTGGTGTGTGTACATTGTGTATATTACGCAGTCACTGTCACATAGTAAAATTAGTAAAATGTTTCTGATTCAGTGCAAAGTGAGTGAACTTTCCATTCTCCGGGCATAATTTTTTAGAGTGACTTATGGGAAGGTAATCCCATTCAGGATGTCCCCAGCCTTTCTCACCCCGTGCTTCCTGGGACAGGCATGAGGCCCACCGTGATCCATCAGCCTTGTGGAAAATTAATGAATGGATGAAGTATAGGTCATTCCATGCAACAGTCTGCTGTCCTGAGTACCAAACTTCTCCAGACTGAAGTTAGCGGCAGAGGTCAGTGACTAATGTAACTCATGATGAAAGGCTTCTTCACTTTCTGTCAGCACACCTGTATTCCTGCTGAAAATCACCATGAAAGCTTTAAGGAAAGGTTTTTTTTTTCCCCCTCCAAATAGGAAAGAATTTGCCCTCCTGCTCCAAAAATATGTAAGAAAACTTACTCACGTGGGAATTTCCTGGTACTAAATGGACAGCGTTGTTCCACCCCCTGCTGAAAAGCGGGTCTTTTTACGGTGGCTGTGACCCAGTTTTAGAAACTTTATGGTACAACATTGTATTCCACCTATGTAATAAAACATTCTCTCAGAGTAATGGACCAGGTAAGGAAGCACTCAATAATAGCGGACAGGAAATAATGTGTTACATTTGTACACCATTAAACAGCTTAATCTCAAATTCAGACCCGATAATTTATGGATCCCTTTCTTGGTACTTGTGTTAGGGTTAACTGGACTGGAAGTGAAATGATTCAATGTCAGTTGCAAAACCATTGGGTTGCACCAGTTAGCACATGGATATGCATGCAGCAAAGCATTTTTAAACAACCAGTTTGCTGAGATGGGTTATGTAAAAAAAAAGATGAGGGTGGGGGGGGGGGGGGGGGGGGAGGACCCCGACGGCCTTTTCAGTCTGCAGCACCGCTTCCCCCTGCTGAGAGAAGGCTTACAGGCCCAGCCATGACCCCAGGGTCTGAAGCATAGCAGTCAGAGGGAAGCTCATTAGCACGACTTTAGCTCCATGGCAGTCTCAGGTGCAGCTTGTAAGTGCTCAGTAACAAGCACCACGGGCTGGAGGCTGCTGTCTGTAATCTCGCCCACAGAGTTTTTAGCAGACAATTGCAGGATACAGTACAACATTCTCAATAAGGTTCATTAGCGTGTTTGAGCCCGATGTGAGATCTGGGAAAATACATGAACACAATCGTCCCACTACAATTACAAATACAAATCTAATAAAACTTGATAAATTTCAATAAAAAGTTGAAACGTGTCTCACACACTTCATCGTTTAAAATGGGCTGAATGGTAATGCAGCAGTACATAATTCTTGTGTTAAACAATGGGAGGGGGGGCATATTTAAGCTGCTTATATGTCTCTGTGTCTTTGGCAATACAAACTGCATAGCTGTTGCGAGCTGGTGCTTACACTAGCCCCTGGCTCAATATAAAAACCAGGCAACCAAAGTCAGTGGCTTCGACTTTTGGGATTGCCTTGCATCACACCATGAAGCCCATCTGACACAAGCTGGCAGAACTCATGCGATCACACTGTGAGGACTTGCACAAAAACGAAACATGTCTAAACACACTTAATCGCTCTCGATCGCTAAAGTGCTTCACTTCAGTGGGGCTGGGCTGAGTTATGGAACGTGAACTGAAATGCAATATTCCAGTATGCCATTCGATTTCCTTTAATACTGTTTTAAGCTGGAAAATAGCAAGCAATATCCCAGGTTATACAACACGACTACATAATTGCATATGTGGGGGGTGGGGGTAATTCTTCCTGGGGGCAATTTAGAATTTGGATGTGGGGGGGCGGATTACTTTTTAAATTGCCCCTTCATTTGGGGGCCACGGGTGTGTGTTTCTCAAATTGCACTACCAGATACCTGTCATAGCAGCATGAAAACACCGTGGACCAAGGCGAGCACTGGCATGCCTAAGAGAAAATATTTGCCCTCATAGCCATGTTTAGCGTACACGTTCGTAACGGCAAATCATGCCATACTCAATGTAAAATTTAGTTCAGAAAAGAAATAAATCTACATTTAAAAAAAAAAAAAAATCCCATGCAGTGTTAATGTCTTATAATTTAATCAATAACTGTAAGAGCAATTGGGTTAAATAAATCCCAGGGTACTGAGCTGTATGGAGGAGAGGATGAGTAGCTGCGTGGCTTCTGATTGGACGGTGACAGACCCTGGCTCTGTGCCTGCTGTCTCTGATTCCTGGTCATGTCAAACAGTCATTAATTTTCTGCCCTGCTGGGCCTGGCAGGCAAAATAAATGAGGCCAGTCCAGCTGCATCTCTATCAGACCCCAGGCGCAAGTCCTGTCATGACTCGTCTCTCATATATTCTCAGCCTGCTTCCTGAATGAACGCAACTTCCTCAGTAAAACACATGAAAATGTGATGTCACCTTACCGCTACACAGATCTGTCAATGGTCCACATAGAAGGTCCCCCTCCTTAGGTACTGTGTGTCCATTTAGGGAGGGAACCCATTTAACGTAATTAAATTCACATTCTCATTCTAATAAAGGGAAACTGCAATACCTAGAACAATTCAGATTGTAGCTTTATCTCATAGCTTATGGGAAGCCCCCCTCAATTTATGCCGTTGAATGTCTTATAAACACAGTGGAATTCAAAGAGAAAAAAGTCATTTAAAACCTAGTCTAGTAAACGAGAAGGTCATCGGAGCAAGGAATTAAATTTGACTGAATTAGATTTGCTTCACTAGCTACATTTTTAGCTTTGCTAATTAGAAATTACTATAATAGCCAAAGAGGAAAACAGTCTTTGCTACTGACAGGGAATGCAGTTGAATCCTAACCCTCTGTTAGTGTTTCACTACTTATTCATCACGAAACACCACCAATAGCTGATGCAATATCTATCACTCATTCTTGAGAATAGGGACAGAATCTTATTTTGGTAAATTTTTATTTTTACTGTTTAATCACGCTGGGAAAATAGATTTTAAAAGATCAAAGTTTGGGCTATTAAACTTCGTAATGGGGCAACCTCCGAGTGATTCTATTTCATCTTAAACAGCATTTTTTGCATCTGAGAGCTTGAATCTTGTCGATTCTGCCAGTCACACAAAAATTCACAATATTATAATATAAAACACATTTATAACACAAATAACATACAATAGGTGTACAGTAGAATTTTTATGACAAACTCGTTTTTTTTTATCATTCTGAGCATAACTTTAATGAATATAACAGAAAATTCATTTGACGGAGCTGACAGCCAACATCATATAAAACACAAAATAGTACATGAACATTTAAAAAACTTGGAAGCACACAGATTGCTATTTCAAACATGAATCTCCTGTTTTTGATTGTTTCAGACTTGAACAGAACTATACCGAAACCCTTGCAATATCTAACAGAGTTGACATCTTACGGAGTTGACAAATTTTTTATTTTTTTTTTATTTCACAGCGTAGTCATAGTGAGTAGCCATTTAATTTTTAAAAGTAGTTAAGACTTAATCAAAATATACATTTTTAAACCGTATTTTTACATTTAGTTTTGATTTATAAGGTCGACAAAGTTGACCTGTTATGACTGAGACATACCTGATCCAATATTATTTCATGAATTTATCAACAAAAAAAAAAACAGAGAGCTTACCAGTGTTTGGGGCAGTATTCCCTTCTTTTTGGAAAGCAGGAAGTGAAGTAGGGGTCCTTAGGATACAGCGGATCCTTTTAATGCCCGATTAAATTTTGTTTTTGTAGAAATCTAACGGAGTGCACAAAAAACTGGGACACAACTTTAAAGTGGCACCATTAACACCTTAGCTCGTGTTCCTAGGTGATTTTTTTCTCAAAAACTAGAGAATATCCCAGACATATAACATGAAACATCATTTACATTTAATGAATGTTATTGGATAATGACAGAATCAACTGCTTCATATCACTGAATACTCCAATCTCTGACTTAAAAAAAAAAAACTAGAACACACTACTATGATCCTGGTGTGTTTGCATTGCAGAGCAGTAATGTGAAGCTTTGTAGCCTGCTCATTATAATAAAAAGCACATTTATAAAAAACAAAACTATCTGATTCATAAATATGTAAAAGAAAACTAAATGGCCACAAAGCATAGTTTTGTACATTTAAATAAGGAAAAGTGAATAACTTTAGAGAGGGAGACATTTTATTATTTTAAGGATATGGGCTGAAAGTTGTATGCATATATTTAAGCAATAACATACTGTACAAGGAGTGCAGTTCTACAGCTGTGATTCGGTTGTAGGCACGAGGTCTTATATATATCGCGTGTATGCTGTTATTGTAGCTGTTACAGTTCTTAGTGTATTGGCACCAAAATTGTTGGTCATAGTGTAAAGGAGAAATAAATAGAATATAAATATTTAGATATATAAAAAAATATAAATGAAATTTACTATAAATTTTAAAACACACACAAAGAGAAACAGGTAACCACCTCATTGGGGGGAGGAAAGATTCTCTGAATCGGCATGTAATGGCAATGGAATGTACAGTAAATTAATAGGTGTAGTTTCAGAGGCTTTAATGAGGATTTAAAAAAATACATTTATTGGCTTTTACATTTCCTGTTGATCCATCCAGTACTTCTAGAAATTGTAGAGGTTGGGAAGCATGGGAGGAGACAAGATTAGATGGGCAGGGTGAGTGACGGGGCAGTGCAGAGAATACAGTGCTGTCATTTCCACGGCCCCCTTTCAGGTTACACTTTCTGTCCTATATTAGAATTATGCCATCGTCATATTTGGGATGGTAGACAGAAACATGCAACACGCAGACGGTAATAAGGAGCCGGAACTTTATCGGGATACTGGAATGGAGATGGGATTAAGAAAATGGTCAGGAGGACTGACAGCATAAGGGAAACAAAAACAGCAGCAGATCTTGGGAAGGGTTATATCAGGCTGTGTGCTTCATGCTCTGGTATTTATTCAGGGTTGAGAGGCAAAGAATAGGCAACTTTCTGTGATCCAAAATGAGGCACAGGTGAACAGAATAAAAGCCCCTGTCACCTGACTCCGCCCCCCCCCCCCCCCCCCCCCCCCGCAGTCATTATTTATGAAGAAGTATACATTTGTGTCTGGCCTGTCCTCTGGCATTCCCAAATTACTGTGTACAATGTGACAGCACATTGTTTGCTCTCCTTTTGAACTTGCACATGGCAATTCAGCCCCGAAGTTCAATATCCTGGGAATGCAATCCTGTCTATGAGTAATCGCTTCCAATGATTAAACGGCGCACAGCAGTCACTGCCTCTCCATTGCACCCATGCATATGAAAACAGTAGCAATTCTTGCACATCATATTCACAAAATATTTTTTTTCAGAAAATAACCATAGATGCCATGCTTTTCTGTGGCGCGGGGTGGGTCCTTTATAAGACTGTGAATTTTGTAGATACTCACCCTCTATACCTGCATATAAGGATACTCTGCGCTCTACAGAAGACACATATTTGCTAAAAAAAAAAGAAAACTTAATTTAGTCATGCTGAATATATTACTTCCAGCCTTTTTTACAACCTCAAAGAACATGGGATTTCAAAGAATGTGAAGAAGAGAATGAGAATATCTGTTTCATAGTCAGCAGTTAGAGTTACATTCAACATTTGAACCTGAGACAAATGAGTACATGTCCAGAACTGAAAAAACCGTACTATAGACAATGCGATAATGTGAATTATGTGAAAGCAGATGTATAAAATGGAACCATCAGAGTAAAGTGTAACCTAAACTGCTATACAGATATTAATCTTTCCTTGTCTGTTCAGATAAATAATCTCCATGTTTTCTTAACTGAAACATGCATCCATTTCCATAACTCTTCACTTTGTGGAGGCTTGTCTGAAGCTCAGGAAGTCCAAAGCACAAAGAGAAACCCTGGAAGGGATGCCAGTCCATTGTAAGAAGCACAGTCACAGAGTCTGGAGAGTTTAGAGATCCCAGTTTTTCAGTAGGAAATAAAAATCTCATACAAACTTGGGAGAACCTGGCAGGTTCCACAGATGCAGGAAAGGATTCAAACCCACAGCCAAGGCGATATGAGGTCACAGTGCAACCCACTGAGCAACCACTGCGCATAACCAAATAATGCAAAATATGATTCGGTTATTGCAACTGTTCTTCCACTTCCATAATACCCTCATGAATTCCAAACCATTGATGTGTTTTCAGCGATTTTTGGAAAGCTTCCAAATCCAAAACAAAAAAGGAAGGCAGTTTGAAAGGACCACACATGGGCTAAGGCAAAGACAGAGAGTTAAATGTTGGCAGTGTTCTTCATTAAGCCGATGTGTCACAAGTGCCAGGAATGTTCTTACCCACCACAAACGAGTGCAGTTGTTGAGAAACAAGTTTTGTGACCAAAAGGCTACCAGCTTAAATCCCACAAGGGGGCTGGCTGTTATATCCCTTAGGAAACCACTTGACCTCAACTGCTTCAGTTAAACACATCCAGCTGCATGAATGGACAAGAAAACTTTCTTCGGGTGAGAGTTAGGAGGGCAACAGTGCATTGTAATGTATTACACAAACAATACCTGGCAGAGAGTGACCAGTGTTTCAGTCTCTGCTTCACCTAAAGGCAATTTAAGTGGCAAAAGCCTGTGGATGTTATATGAAACTTCGTCAGTCTTGGGAAACACGGCTGGTGACTGTAGGCCACATAAACAAGTCAATAATATGTATTAAATAACAAAATGTCTGACAATAAAAATCTATATGAAATATGTGATCATTAACTGGTGCTGTCCTGCATTATGTCCTTCTCCAAGACATGCACCCCTGAGGAGCAAACACAGTAATAGTATCAGTTAACCTATACCAATATTAACCTCTACCATTTCCTCAAAGTTTTTCACTTGCACTTTAGAGAGTGGTTTTAAATGGGGAATAAATAATTTATCTGATTATCTTATGCATTCGTCTTGCCGACAATGCTTTAGTATGTCTTTGAGTCTGTTTGCGGGTTTGGATTTTCCTCTGTCTGGCATTTCGGAACCCTGCCGTTTCCCAGATTGCACCTCCTGGGATAAAAATAAACTGTGGCCTATAACTGCAGTCACCTTTTCTTCTGGGTGACTGAGGAGTTTCAGGTTTTTCCCTTTACCTCCGTTAAATGAAGTCGGCTCTCCATCTCTGCCCTTCTCAGCTGTTGGTCCGGCCGCTTCTTTGCTGATTCCTTACGTGACGCTGTTTTAACCTGCAGCTTTTTGTTGTTACTGCCTAAGATTGACTTTGTCTCCTTGGATTTCTCAGCAGTAATGTAAAATCAACAGTGATTAAATCCAGTGCTTGTTGAGACTGAAGATAAGATGTGAATCTTTGTTGTCCCTTTACAAAGCTGTGAAATGTCATTTAGCAGCACTAGAGCAGCAGTTACAACATATATTACACAGACAAGGACCATCCAGAGCACCAGGAGGTAATTCACTGTCAATGTAATCAAAAGCAAAAATAGGGCACAGATTCCCCGCCATTATAATGAGCTTAAATCTGGCAAATATAATTGGGGGCATTATATATGCTGAAAGGAATCTCCATAAGAGAGATTTTAAGGAACATACTTTTCATTCTCGAACAATTATGTTGTCTTGAGGTGTTGGCCCACCCCAGAGGGAAAGAAATATGTGTGTGGGGAATTCTCTGAAAGATGCAGAAGGACGGCCTCTGTCTGGTTCATTGTCAGAGATGGGTTACATGATTTGGACTCTGAGCAGACGATAACAGTAAAGCATTTTAGAAATCTCTGCTGATTCCCTGCAGAAATAGTCATTATTAACAGAGGGAGCCAAAATGACAATGCTGCACAGAAAGAAGACCAGACACTGACCCAAGAGACTACTAAATTTATTGGCTACAACAAATCTTGTTAAAAAATACAAAAAGAAGGCATGAAGATTTAATGCACCTGAAATTCCAAGAAAACTTTGTACCGAATAAGTCATCACCGGAATGTAAATGCTGAAATACACAGCACTGCAGAGCTTTTAAACAAAAACTATAAGAGGTAGGAAAACGTGACATTCTCTCCACACAGCAGATTAGACCTCTCTGATTATGCAATATTTCATCACATCATTAAATAGACCTAAGTGAAATATACCTAAAACCCAAAGCACTGGAAAAACTTTTAGGTATTAGTAGGTAATTCCATCAAATAAATGATTTTCCATTCAGTAAGTACAACACTGTGGTATCATGGTAGTGCAGTGGTCAGCATTGTTGGCTCACACCCCTGGGATCCGGGTTCGAGTCTCCACCAAGGTTCCCCGTCTGTGAAGTTTGCATGTCCTTCCTGTGTTGTTTTGGGTTTCCCTCTGGATACTCTGGTGCCAAATTATGCATGTATGAGTGAATGAAGTGTGACCTGTGATAGGTTGGTGCCCCACCCTGGATGGTTCCCTCTCCATAGACTCCAGACCCCCCTGCAACCCCAAATAGGATGAGCAGTTAGAAAAGGGGGAGAATTATGAAATTGAATCTTTAGTAATACTTTCGAGGCACAAATATTGCAGTAGTACACCCTAACGTAATGTATTAATTAACCAGAAACTAAGTGTTAGTTATGCACTGATCCCATATTTGTTCATAATGAATCAATCATAATGGTTCATGTATTTCATGCAGTTACTATGGTGTTCATGATTTGTGCTGAGTAGTAACTGAGATACTAAGTTACTTGTGCCCCCTCAAGTAAAGTGTTACCCAACCTGGTTGGTATTTTCAAACAGAATATGGGCAGCTGGAATATGATGGGCAGATACTAGTGATTCATGAAAGAGAGTCCATCCGTAACTCCTTGAAAATCTCTGAGAAAGCTCTCACCTTCCAGTTAAAGGATGAACTGGAGCTCATTTCATTGTACTGGAATGGCTGGGACTCTGTGTGAAGGCTTAAACCTGGCGCCGTTTCCCTGTATGACTAGAACTCTGTTGTGGTTGGCAATGAATCTTGACTGGGGTACATAAGAAATTTAATCCTTCTGCTGTTCTGTGTTTAATAAGGGAAACTAAAGAAGAATATCATTGGAAACAGGCCAATAGCCTTACGCAAGTCTCTATTGTAATATCAGATTGTAATATTAGGATAAATGAGATGTGTTTGAAGCACACACTAGACACCTACAACATGCATATGCCCAATAAACTAGTAAAATCAAATAAATGTCAAATCTACACATTTGTCATAGCTGCAAACATATTTTCTCATATATCTATTCGTATATGCATTGAATACATCATCCTACACTGGATAAACTGTTGCAATTCCATCATTCTTTAAAGATCTAAGCAGAAGAATGGAATCAAAATTATGATAATTAAAGCCTGTCACAGGACACGGAGCTGCTACAGATAGTGACAGTTGACACGTAAATTGCCATGAAGGAAGGTGTAATTTTAGATGCTGTCAGCTGATTTGAAGAAGGTCTCTGCTTGCAGAAGCTGACAAAAGAAATATGAATTACCATGGAAAGGTTAGACTTGACAGGTAATAACGACATGTTGGGAATCTGTATGGGACAACAATCTGATTGGATGTGGACTCCTTAAAATGGTAAAATGGGGTGAAAAGAGGTTAATTCAAGGTAAAAAGAGGTTAGAAGACAGATTAGTAATTCAGATTAGTTATTATTCAAGTAGCTGCTAATAATTGTAAAACATGTATACTTCACACTAGATGTTTGTTTGTTTGTACGTCAGTTAAGTTCCTTCAAGGTTCTGTAACCTCTCAGGCAATATTATTTATAAGTGGGATACAAAGTAAAACTGTTTTCAAATTTCATTAAAAAAAAAGAAGAAAAATTGGAAAATCACAGAAAAATCATACAAAAAAACTAAATACAAACCATGTCGTTTTATCTATCATAGCATATTAGGGGGAGAAAAATGGTGTATGATAATAGGTATTGTTCTCGTTATTATTATGAATTTGGCTCAGGTCATGGTGCTGAGAGGAGAGGAGACGTGGGCAGCTGTGTGCACGGGGAGGCAGCAGGGTGGGAGTCATGGAGGGGCCTGCCTGATCAGGTTTCTCCGTGTGATTTACACCAGGGCAGCTGCACCAGTGGCACAAGGGCACCACATGAACGGGGGGGGGGCAAAGGTGGGCGTGGCTTGATTCTGCTGCTTCATCCCCTGTCTCAAAAATGACCCCAAAGCCGCCAGCTGCAAATGATCTACGGAGATGATCAACTGCAAGTCTGCGGTACCGAAGGCTCGAATATTACGGCATGCAGAACAAGTACCAGGGAGACAAATGGCGTCATAAAGCTATCAGCTCCTCGGAGTTCATAGTTATAAACAATAAGCATTAACATGTCAATCACTGGGATAAAAAGGCTTTATTCCCCAGAAAGATTTGCACTTTGCATTTAGGTCTGAAGGTCGTGTATGTTGTGTTGGTCCCCATCCTGAGAGTACTTGAGAATACTCTGAATAATAGAATGGATGTCAGGAGGAAATTAACTTGCTCATATATTCATTTTTATTTCAATTTCACATGAGAAGACACTTCAGATGTAAGGATTATTACCATAACAATGCGTGCTTAGGTTTTGTTTCATCTTTGATCACGTGGTGCTCAGGTTAAATGTCACTTTTTAAAAGCATGCAAAGATTTTAATGGCATCTGACTTACGCGGGAGTGTGACGCTTCAGTCTCATACACAAGGCCAACTACTGTTGTAGCCTTCATTGCAGATTGCCCCCCCACTCCCAAGGGCCCACTTACCCCCACTGTTGTTATACAAAGTCCAGGTCTGGTTACACCTCTGCCATGAAGCCTTGGCTTGATTTGGAAGTTATTATTGTCCTTATTACACTGCTAAACACTGGTTGCCTCTCAGCCCCAGTGCTCATTATTCATCCTGTTGACAGCTCCAACACATTCCCTGGGCAAGACTCCCTTCCTAGGCGGCCAGGACCAGGTGGAAGTGGAGCTGAGCTCAACATGACCTCCCAACATGAGCATGCGTTGTGCGTACACATACATGCCTAAGTCTGCTTGAATGAGAAAGAACGGAACAGAGATAAAAGGAAAAAGAAAAACTAACTAAATGGCGTAGTAAATACATTTTTGTTTATTGTTATGGAAAAAAGTGGAACCACTATAAAGTAAAGATGATTCATTCATTTTTGTTTTCTCTTAAAATATTTATCATGAAAATTTGTCTATGATCAAGTAATCTCTACCCAGTCTCAGACCAGTTTCAAATAGTCTTGGATCATGAAATTACATTATATTATAAGTACTGTAATGGTTAATTCTATATTAGCATTTAGCATACTAAAGTTACTTGATCATAACCAAAATTGGGATAAAGTCCTTCTCTCAACAAATAAAAATTGAGATTTGAGACTGTGGAATTTTTCCTGCAGGAGAGTCTCAAAGTCTGGCATGTACAGCTATAATTGCATCGCAAAATGTGATGTAACATGTACAGAAATGATTTCATAAAGGGTTTTCTTCAGTTATAAAACGAACAGAAGAGTGCAAAAATAAATACCTGTCTGAAGCAAGAGAAATGAATGTCAAAAATTGCTCATTGAATGGAGTCATTCTTATTGACACTAATTGGTTTAGCAAGCTAGGAGCAGCACTGAGCATCCAGCGAAACATCAAAGTTAAACTTCTGGCGAGAGAAGCAGAATTAGGAACTGAAAGACTTGGAGCAAGAATGACAGAAAAAGAGTCATTTATAGCAAGGTTTTAAATATAGTGCTTTTTACACCTTCTCTTCTTATTGTCATGATAGCTGGTTTCAGAATGGCAACCCATTCTGTAGCAGTCAGGTCATAAAACATTACAATACAATCTAAATGATTGCAACTCATCATGTCTGAAGATGTAAAACGTATCCTACAAAGTCAATTTGAAAAGGGTATTACAGATTGAGTCAAAAGCAATTAACCTTACACAATATTAGTAGTCAGTGAAAGCTGGAGGGTGATGGAGGAGAGAAAAGGATACTATAACTCCTTTCTGTAGCCCGAGGCCAATGAGCTGCTAACCAATACTATTTAAATTTATATTAACTGCAAGCAATTTATGAAGTATGCGAGTCTTGTGAGCAAAATATTTCTCTCTAATACAGAATTAGAAATCACCATTACTTATGCAGCTATGGCTGGTAACTGAGAGTAATGCCTTTGTTTAAACATAATTATGGTAATATGGCAAATCAATCTGTTACATTTACAGGCTGTTCTTCCTTAGACCAAGACATATACAGTGTTTGACTGACTATGATTTCAGTCATTCCTTTTAAAAACAAACAGATTATGTAAGATAGCAATGTTGGAGAACTTAGCTGATACATTTACCGAAAAACAACCCACAATTATACACATCTATACAGCTCTATATTTTACTGACGAATTGCAAGTCAGTGTTATTAAAGGGGTTGCAATTGACTCCCTCCTGGGAACTTAAACATAAGCCTCCATTTTGTGAATCTGATTGGTGATGCTTCACTACTCCTGGGCAGGTGGTGGGATCATTTCCTGTCTGTCCAGGATCCAGGCTTGCATGGCAGATGTTCATTCGTTCATTCATTCGTTCATTCATTCAGTTCCACTTGTCCTGATTGTAGGAGCCTATTCTAGGAACTACGGGTGCAAGGCAGGGAATATCCCAGGATGAGAGCTCACATACCATCACTCACACATTCACACTTATTGACAACGTGGCTAGATCCACTAACTTCCTTAAATGTTTGTGGTAGGTGTGTTCTTAGAAAATGAAAGACAAACAGCTGTCAACACTATGGCTGTACAGCACTAGGGTTAGGAGAAGCTTTATACGAAAGGAAAATTAAGAACAGTGATGTTAGTAATAATCCTTTAGACTGACCTTCTCACCAGTTCAACCTATACGGCTTCTTAATGCTGACAATCTAGGGTAAGTAATATTTGGAGGCCATTAAGGTCAGACACATCTGGCCCCCCTAACAGAATATCCAGCCCCAGTCTGCCACCCCCCCCCCACACACACACACACCCCCCCACAGGGGAAATGGTGAAATACTTGTGTTCTTTAACTACTCTGCTTTAATATAACATGCTGATGTGCATTATGAAACTGTTCAAGGAAGGGGTCCCTCTCCTTCTGCCAAATCATAAAGGTCAGCATCCTCAGACTCCAGCAGCAGGCAGTTTGACACGGCCTTAGGGGAGGTTGGCTGAGAATGGACATTGATTGTAGAATAAGGGAACAGGTGTGCATACTAGGCCACCAGCACTTGTGTTCTGTTAGCACATTTACAGCTCCCCAAGCAGCTGAAATAAGTAGAGGCCATAGTGAGTACCGGTGCTGACAGGACAGGGACAGCCTTTCTCGTGTGGGGGTATATTTAATAGGCTACAAAAGACAGACCATAGACGGAAAAGAAATGTCAGGTTTAGGGTACCAAGGAAAGGCACTCTGGCCTGACTGGATGACTTTAACTGGATTTTTATCTCCATTGTCTTCTGTGTCTATTCTAACCAGATTCGATCAGAACCCTCTTGGTTTTCAATTCTGCATAAACCTATTTTCTAAAAATCAAATAAATAGATTAATCCTGCGATGTTCTGATGATTGAGACCGTTTTCAGTGGATTATTTAGTTCTCTGCACTTTTGAATCATGTGCTTATCTACCTGTTGCCATGATAAAAGCCAGCCACAAGCAATAACATCCAGCAAGCATCCAAATACTCAGCTGTTGACTCAAGACAAGCCCAAGCACAATGGCTTTCAAGCAGATTCCAAGGTTCTCTGATCACCTGTTATTCTTCAGTGAATTATATCAGGATATTTTTCAATACTATGGATATATTGAAATATTTATAATTCACAAGAAAACCATTTTAAATGAAATAGAATTTTAAATTAAGAACTAGTTGCTTTTATGTATAATATTCCCTCCATCGTATTTGTAGGTTTATTCGGGAAGCTGCCTGACTGATGCATTGCATGCTGAGGAATAGCACTTACTCGGTTTACTCAAGTGAACTTTCGCTTACATCATTGTTGATATTTCTTAGAAGATGTTCTGTGAGGTTTTACTGAACTGGCAGCTATTTCAACAACTGCCACTCAGTGCATCCACACTGGGGGACATGGTGGATGTATCTTGGCAGGCTATGAGAAACATTTAGCATTCAAGTAATTTTTTCCAGTATTAAAACTTTTTATTCACTAGGGAATAAATTATGGTTTTGGTGTTCATGTCACAACTTGTATTTATAAATAACTCCAAATGCCATATATGTCTATTACAAATAAAGCCTGTTAATACAGTTTACCAGTTACTGGCAAACTGAATATTTTTCAATTTACACTAACAAATGATTTCACCCTCAAATGCAGCTTTGAATAACTTCATTTTCCTTTTCCTTCAGCCAACAAAACAGGACTGAAAAAATTAACACTCCATACAGACCTCATCTAAAAGTACTGGATTTATTTCTTCTGTTAATTCCTTCCGCGTTCAGTTCAAAATGTTAAAAATTTAATGATGGACTGAGGTGATGTCATTATTATTTTTTTAGCACAGCTGGTTTTTCTTCCTCCAGATCTGCTAACTTCCTATTTTGTAATGTAATACAAACATGCGTGCATATGTACTTCTGTCACCACCTCATATCAAATGAATAAGAACCTTACATTTCCTGGTTACAAGCTCCAGGAAAAATAGTTGTAAGTTTCTTCCATACAGCAGTCTGTCAAATGATCTTAATGTTTTTTTTTTTTTCCTTCATGAGGTGAAAGGTTTTGAAGTGGAAGGTCAGATATTCCACCTTTGTGATGTCGGAATGGGCTGTACATCTGCTCAGTTTCTTCTTACAATGCTTTGGGAAACTGCTGACCTCATCATTGATAAGCTCTAGTTTACCTCCAGGTTACCCCAGCACCCTTTGACAGCATCCCTAAGGCTGTGCCTGGTTCCTTTTCTACTACGCCTGGATGAGGAGTTCACTCCTCTAATAAAAAGCTCTCTGTGTAGAAACAATATTTGTCCTGACCCCAGTAGGGGACAGAAAATGATAGTTTGCATCCAGTAAAAGTCCAGCATGAAAGTGATTAACTGTTGACACACTACAGCACACAAGAATGAAACACTGTCCTCTGCATTTAACACTTATGTGACATAGCAGCGGGCAGCTAATTCAGCACCCAGGGAGCAGTACCTTGCTCAGGGTACCTAAGTGGTACCTTACTGATTAGGGACTTGAACCAGCAACCTTTCAATCACAACCATGCTTCCCTAACCATTAGGAGACCAGTGCTCCACGCAGAGCTTGATGCGAATGCTTCCTTGACACTAGTCAAATTCCTGCTCCCCCACCCCCCGAAATTTGTTCATATCCAGACTTTTTTGGTGTATATGTCAAGCTGGCTTATCAATGGCAAACATGTTTACAGTAAAAGCCCGTTATAGTGGGCTCGCTTATAACGGAATATCGTCTATTACGGATGAGTTCCACTGGTCCCAGCTGTGCGCTTTTAAGAACATGCAGGAAAAGCATCGGATATAGTGTACTCGCGTATAGCGGAATTTCGCTTATAATGGACAAACAATTTGGTCCCCAGAGCCTTTTAGCTGTAGTTTTGCCGGTGATATCCAGCACAGATATGTAGTCGGGATTATTAATAATGACACATCTAGTCAAGCAAAATTGGATTACAACATGTACGATATAATAATCTATACCACTAGTGTGTCTGCTGGGGGGTGGCATGAGTAAATGGTCTCCTGTACAGTAGTTGTGTTCTGAGCAAACAACAACTCTGGATATAACGGACTTTGGATATAATGGACTGTTTTGCCAGGTCCCTTGAAATCTGTTATAACTGGATTTTACTTTAACAGATTGCTATGGGAACCACTGACAGATGTATATTATAAGTTCACATTACAGTCTGGTCTTACTGGGTATTTGTTTTGCATTATTTTCACTTTCTTGCACTTTTAAGGAAGAAAGTATATTCAAAATGATCTGTTTAAAAAAATACATTGGTTTCATATATAGTTCTGATGAGGTGGTGCAGTGGTTAGCACTGTTGCATCACACCTCTGGGACCAGGGCTTGAGTCTTTGCCATGGCTCCATGTGTATGGAGTTTGCATGTTCTCCCCATGTTGAAGTGGGGATTTGAGGAACACTGTGAGAAACTCAGGGGAAATGCTGTTGCATCACAGCTCTGGGGTACTGACTTCAAGATCAGGAATAGCTTTGCACGACTGATTGATTTCTTTAATCAAAAGATGTGCTCTTAGGAATGGTCATTTCAATAGACTAATAAGTGACTATATGTCTGATCATCCATCCATCCATCCATCCATTTTCCAAACCGCTTATCCTACTGGGTCGCGGGAGGTCCGGAGCCTATCCCGGAAGCAATGGGCACGAGGGCGGGAACAACCCAGGATGGGGGGCCAGCCCATCGCAGGGCACACTCACACACCATGCACCCTCACATGCATTCCTACGGGCAATTCAGCAAGTCCAATTGGCCTCAGCATGTTTTTGGACTGTGGGGGGAAACCGGAGTACCCAGTGAAAACCCCACGACGACATGGGGAGAACATGCAAACTCCACACACATGTGATCCAGGCGGAGATTCGAACCCGGGCCACAGAGGTGTGAGGCAACAGTGCTAACCACTGCACCACCATGCCGCCCCTATGTCTGATCATTCTTTGCTAAATGAAGAAGGATTCTGGTTTACAGCCTTTGCTTCTTGGGATAGATTTTAGATCATCTTTATCCCTTTATCCCACAACAGAAGTATTTCCATGGATGACGGTGCTTTTCAGGAAAAATGGTACCAGATGCAGTTGATGCGTCATGAAAAATGTAGTGGAAAATATAGGAAAAAATACATAAGAACTGCAAGAACAGGAACAGAATGGTTTTGCAGTGAAGAGTCTGATAAATAGAATCAGAACAGGCTGGACTGATTGTCTGAAGAGGGACCCACTAACCTGGGGAAGAAAGACCACTGGATTAAGTCAGGTAGAAGGGTGGGGTTACATGGCCACAGGATTCTGAAGACAGAAGTTAGGAATGAGTATACCACTGGAAAGAGTGAATGAGTATACCCTTGTAAAGAGTGAATGAGTACACCATTGTAAAGAGTGAATGAGTATACCCTTGTAAAGAGTGAATGAGTATGCCCTTGTAAAGAGTGATTGAGAATACCCTTGTAAAGACTGAATATACTCTTGTAAAGAGTGAATGAGTACACTATTGTAAAGAGTGAATGAGTATACCCTTGTAAAGAGTGAATGAGTATAATCTTGTAAAGAGTAAACGATTTTGAGTAATGAGATCACATGTGGCAGACACACTGAGGAACTTAATGCACTTACAGGAAACAAAGACAGCTAGAGAAGCATTTTTTTGCTTATGAAGTTCAGGCAATCTCATAGCATGAAGCTAGTCACTAGTTTAAGTCTTCTTAGAAAAAGTATTTAGTACTGTACTTAGTACTGTACTTTCAGTAGACATGTTTTTGCCACAGGATGGCCCCAAAGCATTTGGATTGTGAAAAAACTTATATTTGCAGTATTAAACATTTCAACTTAATGATTTGAGCACCAAAATTACAAAGGTAAATAATTGGATCTTTTGAAGTTGTCATTTCAAATCATGTGTAATGGCTTCTTGCTGGTGGAAGAGCAATTGCATGTCCACACACGCTTCCCCCATTAACTTCTGGTATTAAGTTTATATTAAAATGTACTCACTCATATTGTAGCCATATTTCCTGAGCTGCCAAAGTGAAAAAGGAAGGATTTTAAACATATTTTTGCAACAATGATTTAAATAATCTTATCAGAATACATATTTCCTTTAATGAACATAATTATAAATTTGAAAACATATATGAAAATCCTTATAGAAAACAAAGTAAACAGGCTCATAATTTGTTAACTTGATCAATGAACCAATACTAAACATTTCAAAAACATTCATTATTTCACCTATAAATGTGTTTTGATATATATTGATTTTATATATTCTGAGTATCATTTTATGTAATTGGGTAACGACTAGAAACCTTTTGCTCCATGTGGACCTGGAGCCTATCACAGGCAGGGAGGCTGGGAGATGCCCAGGATGGCATGACAATCCATCACAGTTTGTACACACGCATACACACACACACACACACACATTTATCTTTGTGGGGACTGTCCATTCATTTCTATGGGAAAAACCCTAATCCCAACATTGACAAACTTAACCCCTACCCAGCCCGAACCTTAACCACAAGTAACCAAAGAAAATACAAAACTCTTGACATTTTCAGTATTTTGATTGCAGGCACAGATTTTATAATCTGGGGACCAAAAAAATGGTCCCTAAAAAATAGCAGGTTTTTATTCCATCATGGGTACCTTTGGTCTCCACAATGTAATATACTGTATGCATGACCCAGACACACACACACAGACACACAATCACACACACGATCGCAGTCATCACACACTACAGGCACCTTTGATATGACAGCTAGCCTAACTGCGGTTCTTAACTCTACAGAAATGGGAGTTAAAAATATATATATAAAGTATACTTAAGTGGATTTTGCCACTACCTCCACCTTTCAATATTTATGCCCATCGGGTTATAGTGTAACTGCGCTGTGCTTCCCAAAAGACATTATGCAGAATTCATTGTGCTGAACTTTCCATCATGGATTCATTTTCCACATGTTCCCCGTTTCAGAGTAAAATTCAAAACTGAGAAATGTGCTTGCCTGTTAAACATATCTCTAATCCCTATGTGTCCTGAGGTGTGATGGTCATTATTTTGTCAAGGAAGACCAGTTCTCACAAAGAACTAACCAAGGGAGCCTTTAAAGCTTAGTTACTTTTGAATGTAGAGATTTGTTGGCCTTTACAAAATAAATTATAAGGCAAACAAAATCATGTAACTGTTTCTCTTGATTATGGTGATGTAATACTTTTTACAATCAATATCTCAATTATATTTTCCATCCTTCTCAGTCTATTTCACACTGAGAAATCTAGCTGGTAAATTTAATTTTTAGCTTCCGTTCAATTGGTTGGTCCATGTTTTAAACTAATTTCAAGATTATAATAGGTGCAGTCACTATATTTTTTTGAACAATGGCACTATTTATGACACTTGTTTTTCTTGGTCATATTAAAATACATAATTATTAAATTTTCTTCACGAGCAGACAAGTTTCCAGAGGAAAAAGAAGATTATTTCACTTGACACAGCTGAAAATGTGTTAGTTATAGCAGCGTTTCTCAAACGTATTTGTCCTGGGGACCAGTCATGTCAGGCTTTGGGGCTGCAGGGCCCTGCATAAATGATCATAAAATCCACTTTCATGCTAAATGAATGTGAGATGTTCTCTTCCAATGATATGTTTCTTAATATGTTAAATAGTTACCAGATTTTTGCACATTATCATACAGACTGGGAGTACAGTACCGGGCAAAGGTTTTAGGCAGTCAAAGACAATGTTTAATCCTATTTATCTGGGTAGCAAGAACAGACGCTCCTCTACTTACGAACGAGTTACGTTCCGAAAGGCCGTTCGTAACTTGAAATCTTTGTAAGTTGTTATTCAACATCATTTTAAGGGTACATGCAAGTACAAAGAACTAGGATGCTGGGAGTCTTTCTTCCCCAGGTTAGTGGGTCCCTCTTCAGACAATCAGTCCAGCCTGTTCTGATTCTATTTATCAGACTCTTCACTGCAAAACCATTCTGTTCCTGGAAAATACAGTTAACAAGACATTCAATAAATGATAATCAGGGCCGCTGGAAAATTTAATCTCCAGTCCACATCTAGACAGAATGATCCTCTTTTCTGTCTCATGATTAGCAGGGTGGCAGTTGGGGCGTTTATGACACAAAGTTTTTCTTTTTTATTTCAACAACAAACCCACCTTCACGTGAAGCACAAGCCTCCTCTTGTTTTGACATTTTCTTTCTTTTGCTGGCTCCCGATTCAAATTGCCGTTTGGAGGCCATCTCTCCCCCTGCATGGATACAACTGCCTGTCGGCGCATTTAACCGCTGATTGGTCAGATGCTGCGTGCTGTCAATCATTGCGGCAACATGTGCGGTGTCAGATTACTCTACTCTTTTTTTTTTTCTCTCCTGCCTTGGGCTGACTTGGTGCTTTAATGCGCGCCTCACGGCAGCGATGCGCATCCTGTGTGCATTTACAGAGAATGCGTCCTCTTGCAGAAAATGCCCCCCCCCATGGATCATGGGGCCCTACGCACAGTGCGTGTTCTGCGTGTAGGGAGGGCCGGCGCTGACTGTATTCCATGGAAAGGGAATACACATGGGAACTTTGCCACTGCCACAGACACTTTCTCACAAATTATTTCAAAATTTGCTGAAACACTGTCAGGGTGAGGAATGTTCAAATTTTGAGACAGATCACACCAAAGTTGAGGCAGTCCTGTATAATAATAGCAAGGGCAAGTTTCAGACACTTGATCCCGTTAGCTTGATAACTCAAAAAGTATTTGAGGGATTGTTATCAAAATGCTGTATGAGTAAAGATCTGGTTCTGTTCAAATTTTGAGACAAATTGCTCCAAAATTGAAGAATCGCTGCATAGTGATAGCAAAGACAAGGGCAGTCTCAGACACTTACCTTTGTCAGCATGATAACTCAAAAATTATTTGTCGGAATAGCATTTGAGAAAACTTGACTAGCATTGTTCTTGAATACCATCTAAATACGATTTACTGCAGTATAAGGCACAGATGGTATGACAGTATGAAAAATTAGATGCCACCTAAGTCAAGTGTAGGGGGGCTGGAGATAGAGATTGGGGGTGTGGAAAGACTAAGGATTAGATGGGGGGTGGGGTGGGATACATTGCTGTTGTGCTGAAAGAATCTACTTTAAAATTTGGTCAAACCATATTGTACAGAATTTACCAAATTATAAAGCAAAATAATAAAAACCTTAGCAATTAGATGAAAACCAGCCACTAGTCACTCCATTCATTCTATGCTAACAAATATCTCCACACAACATGACATGGAGAGTGTATGTGGAATCCAAATTTATTATAGTATAGGGTTTTGGGGACAATGACAAGGAATGGGGCAGGAACACATTAAACACCACAAAAAGGCAAACAGGGAAATACAGAAACTGTTTTAACAGATGAGGAAAAGACAAACTGAACCACCAATTATGTTTGCGGGACAGGTGTTACTAATCAAGCCAACAACTCTGGCCACATGATGGCCATTCTCGCTCCACTCCCCAATGACATGTGCATACTTCCATTTACCACATCTGCAACACTTCAGCTATAATGGGAAACCATTAGTCAGTATCATTATCAAACGTACCACAGCCACATACACATTACAGTTACACAAAGTTAATGAAAAAAGAGCTATAGCGTAATTTTAGCCATATCATGAAATGTCGAGGGTAAAAAACTGCTGTTTAATGTGTTTCTCAAAGTAGTCTTTATGAGTTTAAGAGAACTAAGTAAAACAACTTTTGATATGGCATTTGGAGAGTGTGGAGAACAGAGGCAATAGAAAACAAGCTTCTTTCACTTTCACTTATATCATTGTCTCACTCTCATCCTACCAACTACAGTGATGTAGTAAAAATTAGACATAATTCCTTCCAGGTCATTAGGATCTGCAAAAATCCACATGGCTTGTCATGCTGTGTTCTTTGTTCTTCCAGGGCACATATCCACCTTCCTTTTATTCCTCAGTTTGATTTCTCACTGTTTACATGACTTTTTACAGAGCTTGTTCCCCCACTGTAAAGTTGGTCAAAGTTTATCTGCATCATTTTCCGATTACAAAAGTTCTGTCATATCACATGAACCTTGGCTACCAAGTCACTCATTGGCATGCCCAAAAAGCTTCCTTAAAACTTGTAGTGCATTGCCAGGGTTTGGCTGGGGGTTAAAACACTCATACAGTTCAAGGAATGGACTGAACTAAATGTTTACTGTATCCAGTATTTCAAGCTCCCTCCTACTCAACTGACTTAAGTCTCCATTGCACTGGTACAGTACAGATGTTCCCACTCCAAGATTTGGCAGTGAACCAGAGGAGTGCACACAAAAAAAGGTTTCCCCATTTCTTTCCTCCACAACTATAATTGCAGGTAGTAGATCATGCCTTGCTATCAGCCGTGCCCTTTGCATGGACTCTCAGGCCTTTGGAGCCCATTGGGAGACACCGTTAATCTCCCCACTGTTAAGAGATTACACTCTATTAGGGAGAGTCAAATCAGGTTAGAAAAAGACCAGGGCCAGCATCTGAAGACAGAGAGATTTATCAGCGCTGAGATATGGATTCAACAAGTGTGAATTGTGGTGCTGAATCGTCTGCCCAGCCTACGTAGGGGATACTGTTAGTTTTGCACATCGCGACTCACAGGAAATGCTGCTTTTGCGGTGAAGGACGCCATGTGGGAAGGTAATACACAAAAGCCACAGGTATTCACATCGAGATGCCCATGAGTTATTTTTTTCTGAAAATAAATGTCAGTCGTACTTTATTTTAATGTACAAGTCTGGTTATGCAGCAACATATTCCCATGCCATCACTTTATAATTAAAAACAGCCATGGGGCATCAAACAGTGTGCTGGGTCCATTCTTTGTCTTGTTTGAGGCCCTTAGCTACACGCCTTTGAATGAACACTGTTCAGCGTATTGAGGTATTTACAGCATTTTAACACATAATTTATTCTTCATTAATAACATATTCCATTTTTACTTTTTGTCATCATATATTGTATATTTTTGAATGTGTAATATTTGAAATATATAACATACATACTTCACTATGTTAAAATATTTCATTTGTATTGAATCTGACCGAACTTGGAACTTTGAGTATATATTTTCATATATATTCTCTGGGGAGAGCTTGGTGCGCCATTCATACAATTACTTTAACACATGAGTGCACAGGTAATAATCAGACCCTCGCACTTTCATTAAATGTCTCCAGCTGCATTGGGGTGCCTGCCCGCACGTTCACTCATTGTGTATGCAGAACAAAACTGTTTGTTGATGTAAACAAAAGCCCACATCTTCTGGCTATTTCCCACAGCTCTGACAAATATCGCTCTCAAACTAGAGTGTGGCTAGTGTTTGTTGGCAGGTACAGATTTCGCTCTTCCTCCCCCTCTTCCTTTGGTCCAACTGCCTCTTCATTATGCTTCACTTGGTTCAATCAAAGCCAACAGGCTCGGCCCATTAATCAGTAACCTTCTCCACGTGGATATGGAAGTGATATGTGCTGGACACAAAGAGACGCTGCGTTATGAACCTTCTCCTCTACTCCTGGCCTTACATTTGATGTCAGCACAATCTCTTTTATCATGATATGGGCCCACTAAAGAATCAAGTCCAACACAGATTATTTAATATCGCATGACAACCATGTCAAAATTTTCCCTTGTCAAAAATACAGCAGAGAGGTGTTTAAGTAGACAAACAAGCCTTAGGATAAGACAATTCCTAGCCTGAATTAAAAACAGTGAAATGAGAAGTTTAGTTTTGAGTCCATGCAGCTTATCCTACAGCCACTGACACAGATATTTAAACCTCACTCAACTGGTATTCTCATGTTATACAACACATCGTGTTAAAAAAAATTGTGCTTTTTCCCTGACCACCGCTAACGAAATATGACCCTCACTTCTCACAGCTGGAAATAAGCCCAAGTAGGCTGAGCCAGGTAGATTACTCTTACAGATACAACTATTTGTATAGATACAAAGTTAGCAGATAGAGCTTACAGTGCATAAGAATTCCAGACATCTTGGCGAAATTACTTTGATAAACAAATCAACTCAGTTGAACTCATCTTCATACCTGTCATCAGCTGTAGAAGAACATTCCCTGAGCTTTCATAAGCAACAATAGGTCCTGTCATTGCGCCTCAGACACTGTTATCAAGGCCTTCAAGATATCACTCTGCTCTGATTTCGTTCCAGAAAAATACACTGTATCGAAGAAGGACCAAAAATGGCTTCAGTAATACAACTAAAGCGATGTGTGGCCTGCAGGAGAAAATGCAATCTGGTAATAACTGGTTAAATATGTTGATGTGGACTGAATAATGTAATGAGACTCATAAGGAGTAAAATCTGATGCTGCCACTGTATCAGTAAATGAAGGGAAATTGAACATAAGGAACATACAGTAGCTTATTGTCATGGCAAATGCGACTCAATAGGAAGGTAGCAGATTTATAATGGATGGCATGTAGGTCAATTATTAACTGAAGTGAGTTATCCCAATATAATGCATAATTTTGTAATATACTATAATATTCCAATAAGCCAAAATATTAAGCAAACTAGTTTGACGGGAACCCATTTGAAAATAAATTATAAGGAAATAATTACTTTTCATGAGTGTATAATAATGATGACAGGATGTTGAAAGGAGTTGTTGAATGGAAGTGAGAACTTATACTTTTTTGGCATAAAAGCCAACTGCCCATCAATCAGCTCTTAGGAAACGGACAGGATCAGCATGAATGGTGATAGTGAATGGGCAACCTCTCCAAGAATGCAAGGAAGTGCCACGCTTCGCAAGAGGACAAAGATGGCTAAACTTTCTCCAGGCAACTGCACACAGGACTAAGATGAGAAATGAATCCTTTTGTGAAAAATGGACAAAGCTTGATAATCCAGATCGTCACCGTGTGAAGGCCGGTAGGAAACGTCCACAATGGCACCGAGGTGCCAGTAATTTATTGATGATAAGGACCACCTACAATGGTGGACGCTTTCCTGGCCCGAGCCCAACTGCATTTGTCTTGCTGAAAAATTGCACTGCCTATATTGGAAATACTAGTCCAATCAGAAAACACAAAGGCTAATCGTGCTCTGTGCCAGTAAACTTAATTTCCCAGTAATACTCAATTAAAAGGAAGACATTCAAGCATATTTGTTTTATCCAGTATTAGGACAACACACCTGTGATCAGGAAATAGATTGCTACTTATGCAGAAGCTTTCGAAACAGTGGTGACCTTGACATTCTCATCAAATCATTTGTATGTAAATGAATACAGCCAATATTACATGTGGTGATGCACATTGTTGTGACAAGAGAGTGCCAAACTCCTGTAATTAACCTAGGCTTTAAATTAGCATCGACATTTCTAAAAGCTGCTTGATTGCTTCTTGCTTTCAAATAAATTCTATGCAGCAAAATACCAACTTCCTCCAAGCCTTTGCAGAAATAAGATCAGATAAGATAAACATTTTCTCTTCAGGGCTCATAACTCGTTTAAGGAATTTGCACATATTTACTGCACACATTCAGTGCTTTAAATGCTACTATCATTTTACCTTTGGAAGCAAATACCTGATGAGGTAATCCATTAACTAAGTTAGCGCTGATCTACAGTTTATATTAGTCAGCAATTGGCAAGTGTCTAACCAACACCTGAAACACAGTATTGTTGGGCAGTAAATGGGTTCTCCTTTACTCATCACTTTTCATAACACTTTTAATGGCATTGAAAGCAACATGCTGGTGCTTCTTCAGTATTAATATCTGGTGGTTTGAGCAGCTACAGTAGGACAGCATTTAATTAAAAATAGGTTCATATGCCATATACTTTGCATCATTCGCTCAGAAAATGAACTATGTCAGTATATAGACATGAAGTGCTTTTGCCTTAAGTGTATTAGGACTGATGGCGGTATGCTGTCTACTGTCTATCCTGCCACATTCTATGCCTCCAAGGCAGGTTGCCGAGTTTCCATGTCTTTTAATGTGAACAGACCTTAACACTGAGAAAGCAAACACCGAACACTATGCAATCCTAACTTTCATGACAGAAGACACAGACTCGACATAATTCCAGCTTAACAATGATATGGATGCTCAAGGGCATAGGAGTTGGGGGGGGAGGGGGGGGGGGAGAAACATTTCGCCCAGTATAAAGCGCTGTCCTACACATTTGAGCGTGCCGAAGGGTTAATGTTATACGGAAAGTCTCTTGTACGCTAGAAAAAGGTGTCTGCTTCTTCAGCAAACCATCCACACATATACATGACAGAAGGTGTCACACATATAACTGAAAACTTTGAAAATTAATAAAATTTTATTTCAAATTGTAAATTTAATTGTAAAAATGTAATAGGACATATGACTAATGGAACACATTTTCTGAAATGATGCATACATCACGTCTCTTAAGACATTGGACTAATCTCCCTTGTGTGCTTTTCTATTGATTTCAGTCACTGAAAATAAAGCACCAAAACTTCATTTGCAAGTGACAGGTAAGTATTTTCCAGATTTCCTACAGCTGACCAAACTGCTGTGCAACTGCTTTTATCCAGCATATTGAAGACAAGCACTCAGTTTGATATATTTTTACAGGTTTAAATTTTTTAAACAAACAAACTTGGAAATTTTCTAGAAATAATAGTTAAAAATAGGCACTTCCTGGTACGCAAGCTTGAAACCATTTTCATGTATCCCAAACACACCACTGTCTTCTGTTTTGCTCAAGAAACACAGTAAAAGAAAGTCAAAAGAAACTCTACTTCTGCCTGCAAGGGAAACATATGGAGTGTATCATACATATCAAAAACAGTTGTTTCTCTACTATATTTTTGCCTTCAATCTTAAGCATTTTTTCTGCAATGTCTGTAAATAAGTAAAGAATGGTGACGCAAAAATCAAGCTACTTAAGTGAAAATTACTTGTGGCATGAAATCGCATTGTCCACTGATTTCTCGAATCTGCTGGAAAGCCAGTAAAGTTTTTACTCGTGTTCTTAAGCAGTTAAAGCCAATTATATTTGAATGCCTCCTATTTCCAGGTAACTGTTGCAGGTAATTCAGATGAATGTCAGTATAGAAAAAAAAATGGATGAATATAAAACACTTTCTGAACATAATGTGAATGATCGGCGGCATCAGAAATGGTCCAGATCTGTTTCAGAGAGGAGTAACACATGGAATACAAGCAAACACTTCCAGCTGCCATGATGGAATCATGCCTACTCCTTCTAAAGATGAAGCAAGCCAGTTTTTCCCATTCTTCAAAAACCCATATAATACACGGGGTAATGTGACCATTCAGGACTATTTTCTGGGAGGAAAAAGTTAGAACGGATGTAACAGAGATATGCTGTTCTGAGAACAGACATTGCTGCACCATCTACTGCTAGCAGGCTACTCCCTTGTCTGTGCAGTTGCAAATCCTCTGTGCTGTGAGAAACCCAAACACCATCCCTCCCTCTTTCCTTGCACTTCTTGGGTCTCGTTCTTATTCTGGACTGGTTCTACTGTGATTTATCACGTCTATTCCCAAGCCAAAAGCCATGATGTCACCCCCCCCCCCACCCCTCACCCCCCGCCCCATTCAAGACTCTAATCTCCTCAAAAACAGCTTGGACTGACATGCTACAACTGCTGCCAGGCGCTAGTTAACCCACGGCCTCAATTCAAAATCAGTATTGGGTCTTAGGAGGTGTGCTGTGGCCCGAAACTCTACATTTGATCAGGTGAGAACTGCGAAGAAAAGGTCTGATAGAAGAATATTAAACATTCAGAATAACCTTAAATCCGAATAGAATTTACATGCTGTTCTCTCCCTCAGTAATATTTCCACATATTTCCTACGCGTATTTCTACATACCTTTGTACATGGCCATTGGAGACACATCATCTTGATGCAAACCATTCTAAAACTGCGACGAACTCTGGCCGGCAAAATCTGAAAGGCAGGTATTTTTAAACTCGATTTACACAGCTATCTAATGGAGCTTGAAATTTACCGTGACTTCATAATCTGGCACCGGTCCTTAAAGGAAACACATTCATTACATTCATTTACCCATATGAAGCTTGTGGGTTACAGAGAGAGAAAACATGCACCTTAGGGCAAGGTGTTTGGCAATGTCTACAGCTATTAACTCCACAGGAAGACAAAGAAGGTAAGAAGACAGCCAAACCAAGAAATGCACGAGTAATACCTATTTCTCCAGTCTACTCTGATTAATGACAGAGAATAAGAGATGCATAAAATGAATCATGCGAGCCTAATTATCAATGGCCTCCGGCAAACAATTATGCCATTGAGTGAATACAAAGGGATTTAAGCTGCGGTTTTCTTAAGGAATTGCTGTTTGCAAGCACTGCGTAATTGCTAGAATAAAGTTACTATATAACGTCCATGCGTGCCAGTTATTCCACTGTACTTTTTAAATAACCGTGGAGTCTGTACATCCATCTTCTCATCCACACACATGTTCATATTTTAACTAACAATGCACCCTGACCATCCTACAATAAACACATTTAAGAAAAATAGAAAAAAGAAAGCCATTAGAGAAGAAAAAAAAAATACCCTGCAAACTTCATCGCTTTTGAAAATCATTCATACACATGTTGCATTCTTGGAAGCCTTCTGAACCTTACCGAACATCTCAATATTTGATGGCTGACTTGACAAGTAATTTAAGTGTGATTCCCTTAGTTATCATAGCGTCCTATCAGATGAAATGCCTCCAGACTACATTAATTTGGTCCCATTTGTTACTGCAAAACTCAACACTGACCTTCAAAGACCTTGAAGAGTATAATCAATATATCGAATGGTGACCTTTTCGTTATTATACTTTGTGTCTTCGTTCAAAACATCTTTGTTACTTTCAGCTTGATGGTGCCTATCCAGTTCCCAAGGGTCAATAAAAGTGATGTTCTTCTAAAAGGATATAATACATATATACATATATATATATAAAAAATATAATACATTTTACCATGGTAAGCTGAATAGAAAAGGAATTCGAAATAATAACAGTCATACGTTAAACAGATTAATATCAAGTCAAAACAAGTAACTGAAACTGCATAAGCTACAAGAATTTATTGAAATAGATGAAATTTAAGAAAGTCAAGAAGCTTTGATATAAATCTCATGGTTACATTGTCTCTACAACAGGGCATCTCGGCTATGCTATAAAATCATTAGCTTTATAATCATTAACCTTTTCAATGAATTTTTATTTTATATTATTACAAGGCAGGTGGCACCGTGGATGGTATAGTAGTCCATCACAGGACATATACTCAAAACGCTATGGAGAAATTCCGGAAACCCATTTACAAAATCATATTATTTTTTTGAGTGTGAGACCAGATTACCTGGAGACAGCATGTGTCACGTGGGGAGAAAATGCTCAAAGCACAGAGCAGTGAAGGGAGACAGACCCCCAGCGCTGAGGTGTGAGGCGGCAGTCCTCACCATCATGCTGCCCACTACAGAACGGCACAACTTAGCTCTTAAGCAACATGACTAGATGTACGATTAATATAAAATGTACGTATTTATATATTTAATGCCACAATAAATGTATCATAATCATTAAATAATATATCATAAGCAAAACTTCCACTTGCACCAGGGTTACATTTAGGTTCATGGGGACTCATGAATTTAACACAATGTCATATTTTATGAATAGATTAGAATCCATAAGTCATTTGCAAGAACATTTACTATGCAGACAAACAGATATGACCTTTCAGTCTAATAACTGATTCAGAGAATGCATGAAAAGGGGGTGGACATCACTGTTTTTTTCATTCTCAGAACTTTAATCAAGTGTTTTCCCTTTCTCCCCTAATAATTAGTTTTGAACCTTCATTTCAGTTATTCCATTTAAGTTGGAGCCCCCCTAGTTATGAAATTAATCATTCTACACGAATCTCCACCTCCCTGTGGAAAACCCCATTCTGAATTCCAGTCCCAAGTCCCATTATGTTTGGCATTGACTGATATGCATACCATCCCCAGTAGAGATATGTAGATGCTTTAATGGCTGTCACTCAAACAGGTGACTAGCCAAATCTGAATAGCAGACATTGTATTAAGAAGAGGTTTTACCTTATCTCTACTATAACCTAAAGGCCAGTTTAAGTGTACAGGGATGCAATACCAACAATAAGCTCTGGTACAGGCTTACATTCTCACTATATCTGCCTGATGTGTCTGACAGAAAAGCTTACAGTCTATTCGCCTCCGTAAACAAAAAAGTAAGCGACAAGGTTTTAACCTTGTTCCTGCCTAAGCAAGTCAGCAAGAGTGGTTTATATGGAAGCCTAGGAGGAGATGATTGCTTTAAAGGAGGCAGTAACAGACATACCGCTTACACCCAAAGGAAATGCAAAGGGAAGAGACCCAAGGATCTCAGCATAGCAGAATGAGGGGGGGGGGGGGACATATCTCTGGATTTAAGTGCATTAACTTAGAACCCTGGTGTTGCTGACAACTCGTAAATTTAAATGTCTCGCTTCCTCTCTATCCAAAACCATGCTAGAGAGAAGGGGAGATGATTAGCAGGGAATACGAGCACTCAGTTTGCAGCCATGGAGGGGTGACCTTACAGCTTAGTAGCATTAGACAGATAGAAGCGGCAGTATGTCCTCTGGGATGGAATGAAAACACAACACTGTGATATATCCATGGGCTGTACCTAGGGGCAGGAGTTAAGTCATTTTTCAACTTCATGACAGAATTCCTCCTTTTGCACGACACAGGCTCAGTTTGATATTGTGCAGAATAGAATAGAATTTAAATGGAAACATCCTCACAGGATAATGCACATTTAACATTCATGACAGTAGACAAATACTTCTGATGCAATTTATTAACTTATTTGTTTGTATAAATGTTGAAAAGAGGCCAAGCATTAATTATCTAAATAATGTATTGCTGGTGAGAAACATAGCGACTACCAGTGCACCACTGGTCCCCCATATCAGCACCCTATAAAACGCACTGGGTGCCTGGCAGAGGGTGTGGCACCCTGGACAGGAGGCTCAGCCCATGCCCTTGAGCGGCAGCAGTCTGTCACCTTGGCTGGGAAGCTCCTGCCAAGATCACAGGCTCTCTGTGACAGGCACTAGTCTGTCCTGCCAGCTCCAAACCAAAAGCCCCAAGAGCTGTACACAGAGGGGCTGTGTTAAGTGAATTATACCCATTAATAGTTTTTAACGGGTCAGGCCTTTCTCCAAGGGGCTCGTGCTTTTCCAGCTGGGTCACTGTTCTGCTCTGAGATGCTCGACACTGAAACCATTCAGCACCCTCCTATGCCATTATTAACGGAATGGATTTTTAAGATATATATTTTTGCACTTTGTTTGCTTGATTTAAAGCCAAGCCACAGCAGATTCAGAAGTGCCCACTTTGCGGAGACTTAAAGGCTCCACTCATTGTCTTTTGTTAAATCACACATAAACCATAGTTTCTCAGCCACATTATTTGGCAGGAAGTTGAGGACAGAGAGTAGAGAAGAGAAACAAGGAATTACAGCGACCATAACAAAATTGAAGTACCTCAAAATTTCAATGAAATTAAATCCTTGGTCAACCCAAAAGTGCTACCAGAGATCCTCATCCATCCATCTATCCATCCTGGCTAGGGTCATGGGGTGGAGCCTATCCCACGTTGCCTAGAGCACTATGCTAGGACATATCCTAGACAGGATCCCAGAATAACAAACATCTTACGAAAGGAAATTAGTCATCAGTCAATAAAAATTTGTAACAGTATGAAACATCCATGATGAAGCTTCCAATCTGCACAGCACTACAACAGACTGAAAGCTCAGCCTGTGGGAGAAATTCCTCAGTTCCCTACACCCAACCCAAGAAGGGAGGTCTGTTACAAACCCATAAAGTAATGTGGTCATTGGGGTCTACCTGCAGCCTTAACACCCAGCTCCTAAAACCCTAATCCTCTCAATAGTTGGCCTGCAAGGGTAGATGCACTATTGTTATTTAGTTTCCTGCCCCTGTCAAGCTCTGAGGGGAGATTTGTAAGTTATACTAAGCTCAGGTAATCTTCTATTTCCAAAACAGTGTGAGGTAGTTCTTTTGAGAAGGTGAGGCCATCTCATACCTGCAAAGTGACTAGGAGCAAACTACACAAAAAAGGCCTAAGTGTTAGAAGGGATTAGATGTCTGATGAACCGAAGACAAAGGGAAGAGGATTTACCACAAGCATGGTATCAGTCTCAGGAGCTTAAGGAGGTTCCTTTTTCCCGTAAGTAGTTAATTAATCTCATCAACCTGACTTCAGCAGGCATCAATTGATTTAACAAGGCACGGAACTTAGAATGAAACGGAGTGAGGTCACCTCTAATAATGGGAAGAACCACACATTTATCGAGCAGGACACAGTATGTGTATCAAATATGGGCTCGCAATGGAATAACATACACAAAACACCTACAACAGCAATGTAAAGTAGTCAATAGGAGGATTGTGTCAGAGCTAAAGGGAAGCATGTGAGTGCAAGAAACAATGGAATAATGTATAATACCCACAGGTGCCATTGTGTTCCTTGTCCAAACCTTAATGTCTTTCAATGCTTGACAGTATCAACATCATCATATACTGTTTGGGAAAAATACAATATACTACAGCATAATACACTGAACAGATCCATGCAATTCAGTAACAGGAGGCTAGAACAAGGATGAGGTTTTTTGCAGTTTATCAAATTTAAGACACAGAAGCACAGAAGTTGTTTTACCTTTAGCAGATGAATAGAGCAGATGAATACAGATGTTAGGTCAGCAAAAAGAGTTAGAAGGTCTGGTTGTATGGGCTGGTCTGTTGTGGGTGAGAACCAAACCAAATGTATTAAATTATAAGTACTTCGGGTTAATCAAGAGGGTCTGTCACTTGACTCCGCCCCAATGTCCATACCCTAGAAAACGGGGTACAATAATGCAAAGGTATGAACTGGAAGCAATTCTACATTGCTCAAAATATAAATAAAACTATTTTCTCATTAGTAACAAACATTCTTCAGCTTCTTTCAGCAATGATTATGGTAGACCAACTGCATGTAATAAAAGGAATATGTGCTTTTTGAGTTCTCTATAAAAATATCCCAATTTAAGGCAGAATGATCTTAGCTCAGAACCGGATTTTGGCCCTGCAACGTACTGGCATCCTCTCCACGGTGTCCCCTGCCTTGAACCTTGTGCTTCCAGGGAGAGTCTCCAGGTCAGATGGATGGATGGATTTTAGATTCCCTCAGTGAATTTTATTGTGGATCTTATTTTTAAAAACTATGCTCTGCTGCCACCCAATGAAAATTTTGGGAATTACAGTAACAGCACACCAAGATATCCCAAAAACAATAAATGTGATGAACCAACGAACAAAAGAGACGTTAGTTGCATTCTTGATTTAATCACACGAATACAAAATGTGTTCATTCTTCTACCTGAATTTCTTGCACCTTAACCTTTATGTGCATTTTGTAGAATGATAGGCTGTATATGATAAAATGACCAATGCTTTTTAAATTTCTTGTAAAAGCAGCAACCTTCATAGAAACTTTCCTGGTGACCATAACCTTTTGAAGAGAATGAGAATGTTTTTGAGGAACTAGATCCTGGCACCAGAATTCAGAGTAGTTGGGATTTTTTGATGAACTGTATGGAACTACATACAAGTAAGGTTATGATTTTCATCTCTATTATGGAATAAGACTCAACAAATATAACCCCTCAAACACTTGCAAACTTGAATTTTCCTGATTGTCCTCAATTTAGGAAACATTCTGCTTCCACTTATCTGGGCCTTCATAAGAACATAAGAAATTTACAAACGAGAGGAGGCCATTCAGCCCATCAAGCTCGTTTGAGAAGAATTAACTAATGGCTCAGAGTTGTTAAAATCTTATCTAGCTCTGATTTAAAGGAACCCAGGGTTTCAGCTTGCACTACACTAGCAGGAAGACTATTCCATACTCCAACTACACGCTGTGTAAAGAAGTGCTTCCTCAGATTCATTTCACAGTACTGTTTGGTTCATGTGCTTGGGATAAAGAGTACGACTCCTTGCTTTGGGCTGTTCATTTTTCCTTTTAACTGTGGGACATTTTTTTTCCTAACCGTACAATGTGTAGGTCACGCCATACCATTTCAAGTTTGTTATAAATCTTTAGAACAAGCTTCTCCAGAGACACCCATTACCCATCAACAGCCACTGTGTATCTGTACCTTCTATATCAGAGATCCTCTTGAGTACTCAACTGGTCTGCTCCTACAGACTGCCCGACTTTTACCTTTTCTGCCTAAACATCCACACCGTCTGAAATTCCTAAGACGCTCACCCTTTGCCATGCACAATACACGCTCGCTTCTCTTGGGCCCGGCGCTTGGTCCAGTTGGCACGTGAAGCTCCCTCCTCAGCTAGAGGCCTGCTGGGGCACATCTTGCAGAGCACAATGCTGTAGGCAAACAAGACGATGGCCCCAGGGCCTCTAAGGGCCTGCTTTCGGAATGGCTAGCTGGGTCACTGGAGTCCAAGTAAATCATTCCACCCACATGATGCTTTGCAGTCATAGCAGTGGTGTCCTATACTTCATTAGCTGTTTCTGTAAACTGGACAAATTCAGTTTTTCAAGTTGGCCTGTTTACCCACAGCAAGATGTAGCACTTTTAGGGTTCCATTATGCCACCCAGCTCAGAAGGCATGAAGCAGCTGACTGACAGATATCCCCAATTTGTCTGACAGTTTCCATCGGTAGGTGCATATTTCCAGAGAAGCAAACCATAATCAGAACCTGTATAAAGTAAAGTATCAGCCAAATTTGGGCAGGGAGTCTCTAATGATGGGTCAACATCAGCACATAATACATACACCAAGAACTGGCTGATTATATTTTAAAGCATTCAAATTATTTAAAGAAATACAATCAGCATTAATATTTAGTGCAAGGCTCTTCAAATGCAGCCCTTGATTCCAAATCCAGGTCTTGTTTTTAGTTCTACCAGGTAGTTAAATAATTACTGATTCTGATTGGCCCAAGGCTTCACACCTGGCCCACAGGTAAAGGCAGGTCGGGAAAATCAGTAGTGCTCGGACCTTGACAACCGTGATATGAATCGCCATCTTTTAGGGGCTCTCGTGGGTTTTACCCGCATTACTATGAAAAAATAAACCATAGACACAAAAAGGATTTTAGAGTTTTTTTTTTGTTACATTTTTAAACTAAAACAATGTACACAATTCAATGTACTGAACATATCAGGGCAAAAAAAATCATATAAAAACTGCATTATGTTAAAACAAATGCTATAGTGTTGCTGGAACCAAATGCTGGCACATTACACAAGATTCAGTGGTGAACAGAGTGGGCCTGGTACATTTGGCTACAGTATTATGACTATATTATAATATACAAGGAGTCTACTGTACAGAAAATACTTAAAATCTCTCTGAAATCCATCAGACAAAAGTAAACCCTCAAGGGGAAAAATAAAAGTGGAAAATGCTGTAGCCAGCTGTACTCACTGTCAGAAGCTGCCAAGGGGCTACACTCACCACTGGGTATGGGATGTAGATCCACATTTACTTGTGTCTGCAAGTGTGATTTGTTGAACACAGCCAAAAAATAGGGCTGCTTAACATGAACACATTCACCAACCACAAATGAAACCTTTCCCCTGCATGCTCAGTAACTGATCTCGGACCAGTGGGCAGTATCACTAGCTTGCCCAGTGTTGTTCATTCCCTGAAGGAGGATGTTGCTAAAGCCAACTGGGAATGATTTCAACTGAGACTCCCAGGTCAAGAAAAGTTACACAGAGCAGCCTGGAAAAAGGCAGCAGCTGATGGGTGATAGCGAAGACGGACGTCTGAAATCACATTCCAGGATGCTGTACAGGACGTTCTCACTCCAGCTCCTTGAAGCGGGCGAACATTGCTTTGCGCACCGCTTGCTTATACGTGGCATGGTTCCACACTACGGGCTCCTTCTTCTTCCTCTGCAAATAAAAAAAATTGGGAAGGAGATTTGAGTTCATAACTCAGCAGGGTGACTGGGTCTTAAAAATAAGGCGTTTATCTCGGCATTCTGACTTACCTCCATAGTCTCGGCACCCAGTCCAGGTCTCTCCCCAACCTTATGCATCTCTCTGAAAACATGAAGACCACAGAGGAGATACAAGTCAACAAGGATTCTTGTGTTTGTGTACACACACACACACACACACACACACACACACACACACACACACACACACACACACACACACACACACACACACACACACACATATATATATACATATAAATTAGGTTTATCCTTGGTTTCAAGCCATGTTTTTATCCCACTGGAATTAGTTTTGAAATCTCACTTCTCAATAGTATAGAAAACCCCTGAATCCTACCATTCATTACAGTCAGTTTCCATTATAAGCTACAGTTATGTGCTTAGAACAAAGAACCACCACACTTGAGATCATTGAGTTACAAACCTGGAACCACTTGACCATGTGTTCTGATACTTCTTTCTTTTGAATTCTGGAGAACCACTCAAGTCTCTTTCTCTAGTGTTCAGCTAGAAGAGGTCAGAGAATGTGTGTTAGAGCCATTTTCAAGTACTGAAGGGCATTATAAAATGAGTCCACAACAGTCCAACTCCATCAGTCTACAAAATGGAAATTTGTCTATACTATACAATGTATTGAGTGAATGCATCTTACTTGTTTCTCCTGGTTCTCCAGAGCTTCCAGCTCCTTCTTTGATCGTTTAATCTTCAGATGGATTTCCATGTTTTGCTAAAGCAAAAAAACCATACCAGCATGGGTTGAAATGCTCCACCTAGAATTTTTATTTGCCAATGTCTTGCTTTTGGGGACCTGAGGCCATTGTGGATATGCAGGATGTGATTCTTCCGGAAGAATCTTTAAATATTTAAATATTCAAAATAAAGGAGAGCGACTGTGTCCTTTAAAGTTGTCAAATTCCTCCTAAGTTCCTACAGATGCTCCTACTCCAGGCTAATCCAATATATCAATAAAGTGAAATGCAGAGATGTACATCTGTACCTTGTGCAGGTCAGAGAGCTGCTGGTGTCGCACCAACGCATCCTTGTTGGGGAACTGCCTCCGGCACAGCAGGCAGGCCATCTTCTTCCAGTCGGTCAACTTGTCCTCCTTCTCCTCTGGCTGGCTGGCTGCCGCCGTCCGTGCGGGCTCGTGTTTCTCCTCCTCTTCCTCATCACTGCCAGCTCCGTAGTCCGCCACCAGCAGCTCCAAAGAACCCATTGGCCGCTACAGGAAGAGCAAATGCACGTGATCCAAAGTAAGAAAATCGTTGGGGGTGACTGTAGGCGAGTACCTTCCCCACAACTGATTTTGAGCAATGTGCCTGTTCATTTAGAGCAGAATTTTACTTCAATATAAAAAATGAAAAATTGAAGAAATAGATGGGAAAATGACCTTCCTAGCCCATACTTACCTTGCCCTTCTCTTCTTTTTTTGGTGGAGCCAATGGTTTCTTGAATAGATCTTCTCCAGCTGTGCCCTAGAATGGATTTCACACAGACTTGAAACGGGCCAGAGATGTGAAAACGGGCCAGAGGGGCTGCACCAGGTTTCCTGAGAAGATGGGTCATCCTCACGTTCCTCACCTTCCTCTCAAAAATAGCGAAGGCAGCATCAGCAGCCTTGGAGGTCTTTCTATCCTCCACTCCACCCGGCGTCTTCAGAACTGGTGATGGCACACGGACACTCTCCTTTTGCCGGTTCTGGATCTTGGCCCAGCGCTCCATGTCTTTCATGATCTGAAAAACATAGACCATTATGTTCCACTTGTCCAGAACTTATAGACCTAAAGATCAAATAACATGAAAGAATGCAGTCAGCTCTTTAAAATTATTTGAAGCAACTTATTCAACATTTTCCTTTCATATCTATTTCATATGTGACTAATACAATATTCAGAAAAAAACTGAAAATATGCATTTCAGTAAATGCTGAAACTGTCATTGTGCCCTGACCACGCTGAACACTGCAGGTTGTGCATTCAGATGTTTACCTTGAATGCTGCCAAACTTCTGGGCTTATCTTCCTTTTCCTTCTTTTCAGCACGAGGTGCAGGTTCCTCTTCTTCCTTCCTCTCTGATGTTGCTTCGGCAGTCTTCCTCACCTCCTGCTGGGCATCCTGTACTTGGGGCTCGTGGACTGCTGCCACAGCAGTGCCAGTGTGGACCACTGTAGAGTTAGCTTGGACCACAGGAGCACTGGTGTGGACTACAGTGGCACTTGTCTGGACTACAGTGGAACTAGCCTGGACAACTGGAGCACCAGCCTGGACCACTGGTGGCTGTGTGTCTGTGGTATAACCCGGCACTGGGATGTATGCCTTGGTAACAGTGTCCCAGTACAGGTATTGCTGAGTTTGTGCATTGTAGAAATACTGTGGATGGACAGACGAGCACAGATTAGGAGGCTCACAGACGAAATACGTGATTCTCTCTTCAGAAACAAAACAAAACAGAAGTTCTCACCCTTGAGCTGGGGTCATAGTAAAGAGTAGTCTGTGGGTCATAGTAGAAGCCAGATGTGGCATCATATAGGTAAGACGACATGTCCGGAGCCTCTGCTGCTACATGAAAGAAACAACATATATTGAACCTAGAGATGCAGAAATCAAAACAGGAAGCAGAAGCAGGTTCATTATAAATGAATAAAAAGGCATTACTACTGATTAACACCCTGTTTCTCAGCTGCTGGGTAGAAGGACCATTTTCAGTGGATCTCTGGCTGGTTAAAAGAAATGTTTCAGAAGGACATGCATTTCTGACAAAGGCGTGAAGGCGTGGTGCTACAGTTACGATATTTCGTGCGAAATAAATCTGGTTCAAAATTTTTTAAATGTGGGTCATGACTTAATGACTAAGGGAAAATGTGCGCTCTGTTGGGAAATGAGGAAAGAGCCTGTGGTATCACAATGCCTCTTACCATAACTGTAGGCATCAGCACCCTCGGGCGCCACGGCAGCACCGGATGCCTGTGAATCAGCAGCCGGGAAGGAGCCGTCAGCTGCCGGGGGCTCAGCATAAGGTATCACCTGCAATTCATTTTGTAAATCAGTAACCCAACTCCTCTGAGTCCCTTAGTGGCGCTTGTTTTACGCGACCGTAACCTACGGAAGTGCGAATGCCTCACCTGCACCATGTTAGCACTCAAATGAGGGTCAGCGGCTACAGCATTATCTCCGCTTAGCTGCGATAAAGGCTCCCCTGGGGATTCATAATCACGGTTACTCTTTATCAGAAAGGACTCTTAAAAGTGGATGTCCTTCTGACTGTCGATAACCAGCCAGTCCAAAGGAGTTTTGGTGATCAAGCAGAATTCCTACCTTGAATGATGGCTGGACTCCCTAGGGGTACTTGAGCAGGCTGGGCATAGTACTGCTATTGGTAGAAAATAAAAACAATTCAACTCAGGCATGAGACATTTCTATTAAACGTCAAACTGGATATTTATGCAATTTAAAAGAAAGTACACATCAGACGCCATCCCCAAATGCAATGAATGCACATACCTCCATGACGTCTGAAGGGTACCCCAAAAGGGAGGTGCCAGATTTGTCAAACTCCCTCCTATAACTGAAATAAGAAATAGGGTAATTTCCACAGTGAAATTACAGTACTGCGCAAAACAGTCTTAGGCAGTTGAAGAAAACGCTGTTTAAAACTATGTTTGCCAGTGTGTCAGCTTAACCAATTCAAAATGTAACCTCAAGTTACCCAAGCATTTGAGGCAATAGTCCAACATACCAATATATTTTGAGTCAACCACTAAAGCCACCTAACATAGCAAATCAGTAACTCATTGAGTTATTTGTCTAGGTTTATTAAGTGATAGCTGAGATGTACCTCATCTAGCCATCCAACAAGATATCAGTAACTATTAGGAGAAAAATTCACGTTCATATTTATTATGTTACAGGTAATTTGTTTATGTTCTAGATAGATTTTTTTGGGCAAATCCAACAACCCAGATGAATTCTTTAACAGCTTAGATTTTTCCATATAATGTATAGAGAAAAAAATGGTAAAGGTATTTATACATAACACTGGTCACTACACAGTGTGAATTACAAAATTAGTTTATAGAAGTCTAAAGTGTACTTACTTCTGATTCTTTAAAGGCTTTGCAACCTCAACGTAAACTCGCACTCCATCAATAATAAGAGGGGGAGGTTTGGTCAGGATCTCCACCAGTCGAGTCACTTGCTAGTAGGAGCACATATTTAAGCCCAGTGAGTAGAGGTATGGGAACCACCATAAAGAACAGCCATCGCTTGAATGGGACTTTAAATGTTCATACCTCATTCGAGTCCATGTCTACAAAGCAGAAGCACTTAGTACCCAAGGGCTTTCCCTTGACCAGTCGTACATTCCTCTCATCCAGGTAGGCATAGGGGTCCAGGGCTTTCAGAATCGTTTCTACTGTGGTGGTGGGCTTCACATTCTTAATGATCATGGCTATAAACACACGAGAAACAGGCGGCATGACCTCTAACACTGGTTCCCCTCTGCATCAGTCTGAGCAGCTACTGCTCATCTGCACTCCCCTAGTCTTTTCCTGCTATAAAATTACCAACTTTATTCTTCATGCTTAGTTTTCAAAGAACACAACTGACCTTTCTGATGCTATATGCAATAAACAATTATACTGCGTCAGAATTAAATTTTACTGTGGGCCCGAGCTCCCGTACTCTTGCTTTCTTTAAAGATGGGGTCCATGGGATGAAGTGGAGGTCTCAGGTTCCGGGTGACCAGGGACTCTGCCTGCTTCTGCTGTTGCAGCTGCTGATCCACCTGCTGCTGCCAGGCCTCCGGGGTGAGGCTAGAGCTGCGCTGCCACTGGCCTGGAGCCATCGCGTCATTCCTCAGCTTGGGACCTTGGCCGTCTTCGCTGGCCATCTCTGGGGGCTCCATATTTATTGGAGGTGGTCCAGTAAGGGGAGGCTCCAGAGGCTGTGCATCCTTCTGCCGTGCAGGCTGTTGCATTATGGGTATACAAATAGCAGAAATTTTGCCAGCAATGTCAGTTAGGGACACTCAAGTAGGGGCATCAATTTCTTTGAAAATTCAGCACATAAAGTACTTGACCAAATAAGCACCAGACAGTCAATTTCAGATGTAATGCCACCCCAGTGGATCAAATTTTACACAAATTTAATAATAAGGTATTCGACTTACAGATGCCGCTACGCTGGTTCCCTCAGGCTGTATATATCTCATCAATGCTGTCTTAGTGCCAACCTTCAGGGCTCCCTGAAAAAGAACGAGACGGATTATGTCCACCCTTTGCTCTGGATGGCATGAAAGTCTCAATGACCTGAATGTCTGCATCCAGCACGTAGTATTTCGTGCTTGTTTTTTCAGCTGGGAAGTTTACGTTTTGTCAGGGGACAGGCATGAGTAAATGCTGGTCACTCATCAACCAAAAACCAGTGTTTTTTTGTTTGGTTGTGGTCATCATTTCGGCTTTGTTGCAACCCCAGAGTAAAAAGTATATAATATGAATTCCACAGAAGTTGCAACTGCAAGTTACTACACTTATGCCTATGCGTATGTTGAGGCCAGAAACGACTATTGACTGAAAGGAGTGATAAATGGGTCACCCTCTCTCACTGCTGTATATTCCTTTAGCTGAGTGCGATAAAAACATAAAGGCTATTAGCACAACACATGTTCAGGCATGTGAGCTGGATCCTGTTTCAGAGAAATCAAAAGTTGATATTATGAGATGTATGCCTACGCATGCAAGCCCCCTGCCCCCCGGAGAGCAGTTCAGTGTGATAAGGTAGCAAGTCCGGAACAGCCCAGTTGCAAATCATTTTAAACAGGATGAACAGAACAAACGTGTTCTGAAATACCGAAGTCAAACCATATTTCTCCAATTGCTTTACGTAGAACACAGCAAATTTCAACCATTGAGACTTCCTAAAAGTGGGCTTTCATTCATTATTTGCCATGGGGTACTCCAAAAATCAATGAAGACCCCTGGACCATGCAGTTACCAAAGTTACTTCACCCATGAATTTTACCTGAGCTGCCATGAACAAAGTTTTTAAGGCTGTAATGCCAGTGTCGAAAATTAACAGTATGACGGTCAAGACAAAACCAGGGAAAAATCAAATTCATTAGCCTAATAGCGCTATACCAATCCTGGATGCCACCATATAAAGGTTCAGACCTGTGGCAGGGAGGTTAGAGTCACATGTACCGTACAAGAGAGGACCCCCCCCCCTCTAGGTTAGGGCACAAAGCTTTGTTTTCAGAAGAACTGTCATAAACCCCACCCACCCCGGTGCCAATACATCAGCAAGATCCTTGTCAAACAGCAGCTCTGACAACCAACCTGTGGTAGCAAGACATCCATGTTTAGTTTACGTTCAGGGAAAGTAAATTTCTGCGGCACATATTTTCACTCGGGATGAGCAGATCAGACACACCACCTCTAAACTGGAATTGTACACCAATGCGTCAAAGGGAAATACGGAGAAAAAAAAAATGTATTGGGGTCCCCACAAGGATTTAACTGGAAAATGATACCCAAATATATATTAAAAAAACAAAAAAACAAAACAAAACCCAGAAGTTACCGTGGAGGACATCCCAGTGCCTCACAGGACAGAAGAAAACAGATCAAAGGAGAAAAGTCCAAGAAATCAGAGGCAGAACTGGAAAGATGAATACCTAACCCGAACCAAAAATAAGAATGTAAAATGTACTGATGAGCTGAAACTGCAAAACTGAAGTCCTTCCAAAACCCTCTGAAGAAGGTAAAAAGCCTGTCTATTTGAAACAGTCAATGTGACCAAGGAAGAATAAAAGTCATGGTTCGGGTGTCAAGAGGACAACACAAAGGGTGATGCTGCCAGAGAGCTACAAGTGACAATGCACAAAGGCTTGAAAGAAATCCTGGAGGAATGTCACCAAAGCAGCAGATACAACCATAGATGTTTGGGTGAAAAATCTGACACTTGAAGGACGTGTAAAAGAAAGGCACCAGGGATGTTTCAAGTTTTCATAAGAAAGCGACAGTATTTGGCTTGTCCTGTACAAATGGTGATTGGAAAGATTTGATAGCAGAAACAATCCACCGGTTTTCACAAAGTGCTGGGAAACAATCCAAACACCAACTTGAATGAAACAGAAGCCAAGCAAGACACTCTGTGCGTGTCACACAATTTTCTTAGGATGCAGAGTGCAATTTATATAATGATTCCTATAACTCGTATATTCATGTAGACATCTGACATCAGCAAAAGATTTACCCAGATTCAAATGTGCAAGCAAATGGCACAATGCTGCGAAGACAACCAGTGCTACCAGGACACAGAGCGACCGACAACTCTGTCATGATCATGACCTGATACAGTGTCCGTCTTTACCAACGCAGCATCTTTCAATACCTCAACTCACAAATATTGGTGTTTAAATGTAACTTAGTATCCATCAATACTGCCAGATGTTTCTTCTTTTAAATACACAATGATGAGACAACCAGCTTAATTCCACAAAAGCATAAATTTGTCATCCAAAACACAACAGAATTTACACGTCCAGAGTTGTATATTCATACTGGTTTTAAAAAAAAAATAAATAAATAAAATCACTGACAATGCCCACGTGATAACAATGGAATGGATAGACAAGCCAGGAGCGTGAAAATTTCAGCAAGTGATACAAGAGTTTCCATCACTCCGTTTCTTAGCGACCCAAACCATACCACATATCACAATTATGCAAAACACTAAAACATGTTCTGATTCTCAGTGCACTGTATAAATATCTGCAGTTTGCACCCTATGACCATCAACTCCCTTCAAAAAAGTTTCTCATAAAGAAGCATCCATCACTTGTTCCATGGAATACGATATAACTTAACCATGGCAACAATAATAATAAATAAAAAAAAAAAAGAAACTTGCAGCTTATAGCTCTAAGGACTTATAGCAACCTGCTTAAACGCCTATCTTCATCAAAGAAGAACTTTGTCAAAAACTGCCACCAAATACTTCCACCATTCCATTTCCCCTCCTGCATCTAACTACTCCTCTTGGCAGAAACTGAGAACCTCAACACCGAGTACCATTCTGCAAATCAACCCGTATAGCTTTTGTCTCGTATATATATCAGCCCATCACAAGCTCCAGCAGTACTTTTGCTCTCCCCAACCACCCCCAGCCAAGCCAGCTCCCTTACATGGACAGGACCAAACACCCCCATCCCACCCACCGCCCTTCCAACCCTCAACCCCACACGCCACTCCCAGCCCAGGCCTTTCGTCCTGCCCGGTGAGACAGCAGTTGTAGAGCGACGAGGAAGGGCCACCTGGTTGGACTCCATGAAGTGGACTGCATCCTCGAGGTTTAAAAACTCCACATAGGCCGTATCGTAGCTGTAACCTGGGGACAGCATTTAAAATAGATGGATCTGTGTTAGTCAATTCCGGTCAGGATAACACTTTTCAAGCAAAATAAATAAAAATACAGTACATGTGAAAAGTATCTTATAGATGAGAATCAATGCAAATAAGGTGCGTTAAACGTCTGGGGAACAGTAGCTAGGTTTGACTGACAGGTAGCAGGAAAAAAAAAAAAAAAAGTAAAAAATTATAATCCTCCTTAAGATAAATCCATCTACTTCATTTCCCTGGACCTGTCAGAAAGGAAAACATTTTCCTCCTCTCTGAAAAGAACGAATAAAAACAAATGATCAAACTCTGCATAGTCTTAAAAATACAAACTAACCAGGGAAATCTTTTATGATATACTATAACCTACTAATGACAGCTTTTTAGATGCTATACCTCTTTCATTAAAAGGTGCCAAAAACAAAAAGCACACACGGTGTCAAGAAGTACACGCGATACCGACACTGTATACCTGTCAAACCATGATCCTAATACCCAACACAAAGGCTACTGAACAAATACCTTAATGCACCTAACATTTTTCAAATACTCAAGCATATTAAAAAAAAAAAAAAAAAAAAAAAAAAAGATGAAAAAAAAATCTAATACTGGAATCTTTAGAATATCACCCCTTTTTAGCAGGGGCAAAGGCCCAATGCCCAGAAGCTACATGTGTTTTGCATATTATGACTCCATATTGCATAATTCTCTCACAACAACAAAAACACAAAATGAAACGACATAGATTCATAGTTCCTCCTCATGTCAATCACTCATTAGCCAAGTCATGTTTAAAGAATTTATTCCCTTACATGGAAAATTTTAATTAGTATATCAGATGCACAATTTAATAGAAGTTGCTATTCTGCGGCTTGAAATACAGAAAAAAAGTTCACAAGTTGAAACAAATATGACAGCTGAATCATTTTTGACAAATATGCAAGACCAACAGCATAAAACTTATGCGCCATTTATGTACTCAGTAGTCTTGTTTGGTGCGTAGGGTGATTAGAGGTTTAAAACACACAAAATGTATCCGAATCCTTCTCCCCTTCCAACTTATGGTAAGTGAGGTATGAGGACACACATCTAGGCTTCCTGTAGCCACTTCTAGCAAAGCATGATGCACATGGGTTCAAGAATTGTACCCAAGAGAAGCAGTCTACACGAAACACAGTTGATTACAGAAGATGTTTGCAAACGATAAATCAAATTCGGTTGCACCATATTCCTTTAATATCAACTATCAATGATTAAAACCTCTGAACCAGCATGATGCTTCCACCTTCTGATTTAAAGCTTGACAGATTTGCAGTATTACTTCAGATCAGTGACGACTGAACGAGACTAAACCGATGCTAAAGACAGAAGATACTTCCCTCAAATATTTAAAGAAGATGATTAACACGGTTGGGCTATGAAGGACCAGGAGTACTCAACCAATATGAAGGAAAGTTGAACCGAACAACGAACCAGTCAGCGCCAAAACCATTAGCTCAAATACAGTTTTGACATATCTGACAAAAGCACACTTTATAAAGTATAGCTGGCTCAAACTTTATTTAGGCAAAGGTTAGAGGAAATTTGGCACACATTTCAAAGGAAACAGACTGAAGAGGAAAGTGATTCAAGAGCATCACAATAGAAACCGTTGATAATGGGAAAGCATTGCATCCGACCATTGCTCACAAAGAATGTTTGAGGATGAAAGGCAACAAGAAACTTTTGCCATAAAACACCTTTTCTGATGAAGCTCCCAACTCAGAACGTCAGAAAAGATAGCATAACTAGCAACTATTAAGACGTAACCCGTTGCTAATGTCTTATTTTCATGAATCGTTCACAAAAGTGAACAAATGTATATCTCCTCCAGATTCAGAGAAGGAAGTGCGCTCATAATTTTTCAAATAAAAAAAACAAACACAATTCACAGATCGCGCCCATAAACCCTCTTTTCGTATCGCGTCCCTTAAATCACAGGCCTCTTCATTAGCAATGTTATCTCACCTGGCACAACATTCTTTATTTTCATGCCTTGCATGGGGACACCATCACGGACTGCAAATGCACCAAGGATCTAGAAAGAAAACAAAAGCAGAGATTGTCTGTCTCTTCCGGTTCAGAAGAATTACATCCTGACACATTATAACATTTATGTTTTATATTGTCAAGTTCCAGTATTTACTGGGAATTGATACTGTTTTTTTTGTTAATATAAGAGTTACACAAGTTTTACAAGATGGGACAGCGGATAGCAGCTGTGGTGTATCGCTCCTGTTCATTTGTGGTTATTTCTGCGATTTGTGGTGATTGGAAAAGGATTACAAAGGAGCAGCTCATTAACATCAGGCTTTCCAACACCCTACATATTACTATCCTTATCCAATTTACCTTAGTTTTTTTGTTTTAGCTTTGTTTAGCTTAAGTTCTTTTTTAGTTCAGTGTGTACTATGAGCAATACACCACGTCAAATTCTTTGTACGCATGCTTTCTTGACTAATAAAACTGACTGTCATTATTGGACATTAAAAACCCATCCAGACACAGTACAGCTAAAATGCAGAAAAAGCACCATAACACTAAGAGCAAAAATAATAGATTTTAATGGTCAGGTTACACAACTTATCCCTTTTTATTTTGGGGGGATGCAGATGCATACCTGCTCCATTGTTGCCGTTTTAGGAATTCCTGTTATGGAGATGGTATTGGATACCTTCTCTTGTACTGATGCATTTCTGTAATCTTGATCCTTTAATAGAGAGATCAAGATGGTGACAAAAAAACAGTATGTCAGAAAAAGAAATTAATACACTGTTATACAGAACATTTTTTTGTTTTGTTTTTATATGCCATTTCATTTTCTGGAGTTTCAGTAACAATTTGTAAAATGTTATAAGAACAACAGTAATTTACCTGAGACACAGAGTCACTGAATCCTTGAGGTGGGAGCGATTTGGGTTCTACTGGAGTGTTTTCTGTTCCTTGGTCTTCCCCGAGCTCATACTCGTATGTGTGACCAGAACCTGTTCTATAATCAATGTCCCTATAGTCCTGGTCTCTGCCATTGTCCGCAAATTCTTTCTGCCCTCCAGACAGGTTCCCTCTCTCAGGTCCCTGATTAGGAGTCAGGTCCTTTGGCCCATCAAAGGAAGCACAATTATCTGGCCCATGAGGGTCAAGGTGTTTTCCTTGTGTGTCCATTCCTCTAAGATATGGAGGCCTGCCTCTTATTGACTGGTCCTGCTCCCTGGGCCAGACCTTATTATCATTATCTCTGCTTGAAACATTTAGGGGTGGCGTGTCAAAGTGATGCCGTGGGGGGTCCTGGAGGCCTTTCCGGCTATATGGGGCCAAGTCGCGACCAGGAAAGTGATGTTCCGGGGGTGCATTCTTTTCCCAATTCTGTGAATCTAAACCCTCTCTTCCAGGAGGACGGAAGCCATAAGATTTTTCACCATCAGCAGGGAAATCCACAGGTGGCCTTTCTCCTCCAGGGAATTTTGGGGGATCTGCAGGACCACCCTCTCTGCCCCTGGGTGGAGGAAGCCTCTCTCTGACTTTTGGAAAAGGTGGACCTCCCTTCATATGTGGCACAAAAGAACCTCTTTCCCTCATGTCTCGGCCATGCCACTCCTCCGGAGAGGGTTCACCTTCTCCTCCCCGTAACCCCACTGCGGCTTCTCTCTGCTCCGGAAACTGTTGTTCTCTGAAATTCCCCTCTCCTCCGCGAAACTTGGATCTGTTTAGGCCACCAAAGTCAGGGGGCATCTCAGTCCTTCCTCGAACATCCATAGGTGCCCCATCATTCTCTCCAAACCTCTGAGGGGATCTGTCCCTAAACTCAGCTGGAGGCCGCATGCGGTTCCTGAAGTCCATGTCAGATTCAAATCTTGTCCTAGGATTTAATGGAGGAGCATTTCTCCTCTCAAAGTCCATCATGTCCCTCTCTCTTGGTTGCACATCCATGTTAAATCCATCCTTCATAACCATGCGAGGCCTATCCCTCTCATGAGCATCCCTAAAACCCTCATCTCTTCCTCCAATGTTCATGGGGTGTCGCCTCCTGGAATCCATTGGAGGTTCACTGAATCCTGGCATATCACTGCGGAATCTGTCTCTATCTACAAATGGTCCACCCCCTTCTCTCATGCCCCTGGGTTTCATGTCCCTTCCACCCATGTCTAAGGGGTGTCGGACTGGACCCATAAAATTTGGAGGGCCTTGTAGTTTGTTTCTCATTTCCATTTCATATTGCTTTCTCATACCCATATCACCTTCTTCTCCTGGTCTGAAGAATTCCCTGTGTGGATCTCTTCCCCGAATGTCTGATGGTTCCATTTCTCGAGGTCTCATTTCAGATGGACGATCAAATCGCCTCATATCTATAGGTGGTCGGTCAGGTGGCCTGTGGCCCATGGGCATCGACTCTCTCCCTCGAAATTCTGGACATTCTCTGCGGTTAAACATTTCCCCACGAGGATCCCCACTGCAAATATATATATATATATATGTATATATAATTAATAATAATCTTTACAGTTTTACTCAATGCAATTTCATGCATTATAAATAGCCCGGAAATGTCAATATTTTTACATTAATATATTTTTCAGCTTCTTACCGTAAGGGCGGTCCTCCTCGTGGACCTGGTCGAGCACCATCCCACATGACTGAGTAATATCGGCTTGCAGCTCAAAAACACCTATATGATAATGTATCTAAAAAAAAAAAAGTAATTTAATTAAATTTACAGATCCAGTACTGAACATTTTAAAACGTCGATTCAATGTTAATAGTATAACGGCACGCTTCGCTTACTGGGGTTCCTGCTCGACATTTTAATAATAGACGTGCATCTGAATTTTCATTGACTGGGTTAGTAAGATACTTACATCCGAGTTGAATTATCATGCAGTTATCTGACTAAGCAGGCAATTTAACACAATCGAAGCGGATACCTGGCGAATCTATTTCCACTATCTCTTCAAAATGGTGGTGGGTATTTTTACAAGGTCCGACAAATTGCTAGCTGTATCTAAAATATACAAATCGGCGCTAATTCTGAGATAGTGTCTTACCCCTTAAATGTGGACTAAGATAAATATTTAGCCAGACATTATCCTAACCGTAAACCGTGTTTTCATAAGTTACTAACATTAACAATATTACAGATGAACTATTAGCTATCAGGATACTACAAGCTAGCCCAGACGTCGTCGCACTGCATTAGTACCTATACCTAGCGACATCCTCTCAATTGAATGCTTGCACTGAAATAAAAGCTTTTTATTTTATATTCTAAAGACTTTTTGATGAACAAAAAATATATATGATGGACGCACCGTTTTCTTTCTTCTACCACCAACCTACTGCTGTTAGAAAAATGAAAGATGAAGTCCGGAAGTGTGTCCTCTGCAGTCGCAGATCGCTGATGGATGTTGTAGTACTAGAAGGACTTAGCTAATGACAATTTTATTTCATCTTTGTATCTCGTGCTACTAAAACTACTGGAATGTGATGTTTATTCTTTTAATATATCCTTCGAAAGATCAACCGTTGTTTTCGGACACATTTACCATAAACAAACACAACCGACTGGCAGCAAACGTATACAAACGCTACAGCAAGCCACTGACAAAGCAAGAAACAGGAAGTTCTGGGGTGTCTTCCTAGCCCCCACCGCAACTGCTACTGCACTACGCTGAGCGTAAGCAACGCACAAACCACCGAGCCCGAACTGTGTGACCTACAGCGGAAATTACATCAATAGGTCAAGTAGAGGCGGCAGCGGCTTCAGAAGCAAACGAGCAACAATTAAAAAAAAAAGAGCGGATGGAAAGAGGGTAAAGATGCGTTATTATATTATACTGACACCTAGCGTGGTGGTTTGGAAATTTATTTGCCTACAGTCAGGTTTATTATTAGAGGTGTATATTGTCTTATTTTCCATATGCACTTATCCAGTCAGGACACACAAAGCAGAGTGAGTGACTCCTTTGATAGGATTCCAATTGATGTGTGGTTATATGACATGATTTAAATTTATGAATCTGCAGGACAGTAGCTATCGACATTCTGGGGCTCCTTGAAAAAATATCACCTTGGGGCCCTCAACCTCCTTACATCCATCCATCCATCCATCCATCCATCCATCCATCCATCCATCCATCCATTTTCCAAACCGCTTATCCTACTGGGTCACGGGGGGTCCGGAACCTATCCTGGAAGCAATGGGCACGAGGCAGGGAACCCCCCTTACATTACATAATTTTGTAATTTTACACATTCTAGCACCCCTGTAAAGTGCTGGGCCTCCTGAATCTGTCAGGGTCTCCGATGCCCCTGTATATCTGTGCTCACATCGCGATTTGGTTCAGTGTAGATTACCAACTGAAAACAATTGGCTTAACACAGTTTATGTTACAGCAACATTGTACATATAACATTTATGTTCTGCATTGTTAGTTTGTAGTTGATACAAAGAATAGTCAGCCCCTTTAGACATATACAAGCTACACAGCTGCAAACAGAAAAATTATCATAATATTTAGAACAAAATAAAATGAAAACAACAGAAATGTAAGACAAGAGATTTTTATATTAATATTCTAACTTGTAACCCTACTGTTATTACACAGATCTATCACTTGATCACTTTGTATCATTTAATGGTCATAAACCTAACCTCTTACACAACATGGGAAGAGACTCACTTGAACATTCCATATAGCAACATGTTAAGAAATATTCTGCTTTCAATGATGCTACCATGTTTATTGGTAACAAACGCTATGTGTTGTTTTAGTCTGTGACACCCGCTCCGTCCGCTCCTCGTGTGTGCCACGCCCCCTAATTACCCACGTGTGATTTCCTGATCGTGCCCAGTCGTGTCTTGTTTCCTGCTGCCTTGTTCCATGTATTTAAGTTCCTGTTTTGTACTAACCCGTTGTCTGTCATTGATGTTAGTTGGCGTCTTCTGTTCCCTGCCCCGTCTTTCGGAATAAACCCCTTGTTTGCCCTGATTACGGCGTGTTTGCCCGTTTCTGCCTGCTCGCCCGCACGATCGCCGCTCTGCTCGCGATCGCTGCCGCCGTTCCCGTGACATAGTCCACCATTGTGATCTTTTTCAATAACATTGTCCATGGGGCACAATGTTAAATAAGAAGGCAACTGCTATCTTCTTGCATAAAAGAATTTGTTAAACACACGGCCCATAAAAAATTCTTCTAGATGGAAAGCATTAAAATATTTGCTGATAAATTTGTGTTGCAGATTTCAGAAAATCTCAAGCATGCTCCTAACTCAATAGGCAATTATAATAAATTCCAGTTACATAATGACTCTACGTAGGTAAGCCCAAAAAATGTGTGCATGAGAAGATAAGACCCTTACAATAGTGCCAAGGATCACTTCCGGATATGTTAGATTGTCTTTTTTTACACATTAAACTTTGCTGTTATCATTGCCAAAAAATAACACCTCTCTTTCGTACTGCAGTATTTGTTTTCCATCCAACTGGAGAACAATACTGGTGATAAGCGTTTAATAAGTTCAGCATTAAAAAGTACATATTATTGTATAATATTGGATGGTTTTATGATTAGTACTTAGACTTTGTATCTTATCCAAAAAAAAAATTCACCACAAATTCACTCATATGAGCGGTCTTTTAAAAAGCCTCTCATTGCTCTAGGGGGCAGTAAAGGAACTCTGGAGTAAGTGCAGATTTGAAAAAACAATCTGTCCACAGTCAAATAATTTGACTTATTTTGTACTATTTGTTTCTGAAGCATGTAAATTAAATGCTGCATTAGTTTCATATGTGTTTTGTATTTGGTTACTATGGAATCAAAGTTCTATTTATTGTCTTTTGACATGATATTATTTGGCTGGACATTTTAAGTTCTTTGTCATAAGTCTGCCAGAAGGTGTGTTTTATTTCTTCAGTGATTTCCCATTTGGTTTTTTGCCCAACCAGCGATCAACACCATGGCAAATTTTTACAGGCTTTGTCATGAATATAAAATTGTAACCATGGATAATGCATTTAAAAATGCAGGCTACATACTGTACAGTATATATTTTTTTTCACAAACACAGATGAGTCCTGTCACGGACAGGTTTTTCAGTGATCCTCTCCTATGGATCTATATGCCATGTGGGTCTCTTTTTCTAGACATGGAGGAAATGATACTGTAACTGTACAGCTTTCTTTATAGTCTATCTAATACTGTATATTTGCAGTGTATTTATTTTTTTACTTATTTATTTATTTGTTTGTCTATCTATTGATCTGTTTGCTTGCTTTTTTTGTTTATATGATGCTTTTGTCCAAAGCAATAAATAATTGAGTATCAGAGAACAGGGTCAATGTTCCTGGAGCAACTGGGGTTAAGGGAACAACTGTGAAATCTGCCAGTTGTGTTAATGATCTTAGTGTCTGAGTTATGATAGTGTGTTAATTATGTTAGTGTATTAGTTATGCCCTAAAACAAAACCTTAGTGTCCCTGGGGTTCACTAGGTCACGATCAGATAAAATGTTGTTGATCAGTTTCACAAACTCTACCATCTGACAGCCCAGTGAGGCATAATCCCTACCCCCCCCCCCCCCCCCCCCCCCACACTCACACACACACACAAATGTGAAACCTCTATTGTTATTTTCTCTTAAGCAGGCGTTTGGGGTTCTGTTGTTAGATTGCGTATGTCACAGAGCCACTATTCCCACTCTGACAGAAATGCTGGACTAATTTTGTAGCTGCGACCTTTAGTTACCACAAACATTATACGGATTTTACAACAATGGTTTAAACTGGTCTTGGTCTGCGACCCATAGTTTGAGAAATACTGTTATAGATAACAACTGTTGTATAACTCAGTTAAAAAAATATATATATATACTGTATACATCAAAATTTCACACACATATAAGTTGAGAATTAAATGTGGATGTATACATATAATATATATAATCACCTTGAAATGATTACATCTTGACAAATACAATGTATTATTTCCTGTTTAACCTTAGGCCACCCATTCTTTTAACATTTCTCATAATCGAAAGTTATTAATTACTGTAGCTACACAAAACACATATTGCATTCCCTGGGCAGTCTGGAAGTTCAATATTTTGTAATAGTACGAGGATTAGGTAACAATTTAGAAAGGAACATTTGTATTGGTACTGTTAACAGGTTCATAAAGATATTATTATACTGGTTTAATATGATGTAATATATTCTTTCAAACTTTTAATAAGTGCCACAGCTTATCTGATTAGTGTTTCTATCTAACACCAATAGACTGCTCTTTGTAGCAGTAGCAGAATAAGGATTGGCACCCAAAATAACCCACTTTTAATTGGCTTTGAGCGATATAGATTGTAAAAAATGGAACACAGTGTTCCCAAAAGTATGCCGTTCAACTATTGTTTTATTAGTTTCAAGAGTTGCATAAATATACAAAAAACTAATGTTTTCGTCTGTGTAAGCATGCTGGTTCCGTAGATACACATAGATAAATAATTTCCTTTGAAATAATTAAAGTCTTTTGATTCTGATACAGGTGGCTCAGTTAGTGAACTAACAAGTAACTAGCTAGTTGGTAGGTGAATGCTATCACAGTGAAACCCACCGATAGTTATCCAAAAGCAAACCTGACTCAAGGATACATGTTACAGTACATGTTGGACTGTTGAAGACTGGAAAAAACGTTGCCTAGTCTGTTGAATCTTGATTTTTGCTGAGGCACACAGATGGTAGAGTCAGAATTTGGCGTCAACAGCATGAATCAACGGACTCAACCTGCATTGTGTCAGCAGTCCAGGCTGGTGGTGATGGTGTAATGGTGTAGGGAATGTTTACTTGGCACGCTTTGGGCCTATTATTACCTATTGATCATCGCTTGAATGGCAGCCTTTTTGTGTGCCCCTTCATGGTCACAAGTTGCCCATCTTCTAATAGTTACTTCCAGCATGATAATGGACTGTGTCCGTGTCTAAACCAAAGTCATCTCAAACCGGTTTCATGAACCAAAACTGAGTTCAGTGTTCTTCAGTGGCCTTCCCAGTCACTGAACCTGAATCCTATAGATCACCTTCGGGATGTAGTAGAACGGGAGATTCACAGCATGGATGTGTAGCTAACACATCTGTAGAAATTGCGTGATGCAGTCATGTCAGCGTGCACCAGAATCTCAAAGGAATATTTCCAACATTTTGTGGATTCCATGCAATGAGAAACAGGCTGGTTTGAGAGCAAAAGGAAGCCTCATTCAGTATCAGTATAGCGTCCCTGATAGTGCTCAGTCAGTCAACACAGACAATACATCATAGCCATAATAAATCTAATTATTGCGTAATTTAAGAAAATAATTTTTTTTTATTATATTTTGGTGATTCCCATTTTCTCAGCTCTTGCTATACTTCCATGCTTGTCTTAATTCTTCTCATGTTAAATAGTTCTACCTTCTAAATCTCTAAATTCAATACCGTTTCTGTTTTTATAGGTTACACTTTTAAATGCATTCCTTCATCCTTTTTGTTTTTATTTTTTTCCTTTGTTATCAAGTAAACTCCAGGCAGCCGTTCAAAACACGGGTATCACCCGACTACTTTACAGCTAAACAACTTTAATATCAATATGAATTTCTTGTTGCAGGACCAACTAGATGTTTGCACATCCTCCATTAGTAAAAGGCATAGAAAGTAAATCTGTGATCACATGTTTCATTCATCAACAATTTATGGAATTTATGTGTATACTGTAGTTTGTACACAATATTATACAATTCTGTTATTTTTATCTGATGAACTTGGGCAGATCCATTATTATTTTTTTATTCCTATCTTTACACTTCATCCTTTACTTAAAGTAAGCAATTTCTAAAGTGGGATTTATATAATGAAGATTTTCAGGGCTAAAACAACTATGAATAGGTATTATTTAATATATATCTGAAATAGAAAAAAACATGCAACTGAATCAAAATTACTGTCAGAGGCCAATTATACTGTCCGATACGAAGAACGAGAAGTTATGATGTGCTATGAGGCATCTTAAGAAGATCTTGAGATCAAACAATTAATTTTCACATATGTGTTTTATTAACATCAAATTTCAAAGAATACAAGAATTACATGTAGAGACGAGACTACTGGTTTCCCAGAGCAGAGACAAATACAATTATAAACCCATCAGTAAGTGCATGAAGAAATTAACACTTTTAATTATTTGTACCACAGAATGTGTATGCAAAAAGGCATTGCTTTGTAAAGCTGTGAAGTACAGTCATTGCTGCAGCTCTCATAACTACAGAATATTGTTGCTGCTATCAGCAGTTAAAGACCAGATGATAAATATTTCTTTCCCCAAGTAAAATTTCAATTTTAATATAAACCATATGGTTTGGATACAATATAAAAATCTAGTACTATAACTCTACTCACAATATATCACATTTGTTTAGAACATATAAATAAGCCAAAGTTTGTTGTTAGTAATATGCCTATATTTTCACTAGTGATTGTAGTGGTATCTGTTTTGAAATAATATCTAGTATTAGTGTAACACTGAAAAAAAAAACAGAAAAGTTTGTCTCCCTGAAAACTGACATCACCTTTGTGTTAAATAATTACACAAAAAAGGGTTTTTCTGGTCACAGATTTGTGAAGTTTATTGTTGGAACTGATGACTAGTTGGAAAGTGTGCTGGCTGTTAAGAAAATAGCGCAGAAACCACCAGTGCTTTCTGGAATCAATGTGGAAACAAGCATTTTGTCAAAGGAGACCATGATACAGTGGCTGGGTTAGGGTTAGGGTTAGGCTTAGGGTTAGGGTCAGATCCAAGAACGGCTACTGCTGTCATAACCGTGAGTGCGTTGTTACAAATTTCCAGCAGCTGCATAAATGGTAAAGACGAAAACTACTGCAATTCATGTAAGTCAATCAGGATAAAAGCATCTCAAGGGCAAATAATGAGTGTAATTAGCAGTTTGACTTTTGCTCATATATAAATTAGAGATTACAAAGTACAGCATCACAGCTTCATGGCTACGATAATACCACTGATACCAGTATGACAGCAGTATAATCTGGGACATTCCCAACAGTGAATTCTGCTGTTCTATTATTCATTAAAAAGGAAATGATAAGAAACATCAAATCACATTAAATTAACAACAATATATAAATCAATAAATAAAGAAAATGCAGTACAACAAGTTCATTCTGATTTTAAACAAAAAAAAAACATTTTAACATAGGAAATCCTTAGCTTATAATACTGGTATTTCACAGAGCAGTAATCTGGTGCATAGCAACCAGAGCAAAAAAAAAAACTTTCATCGCAAGAACAACCAAAGGGATTAATTCAAGCAAGAGCTCAAAGGAGATCTGCAATGCCTGGACCAAAAGACGTATATGCATCAAGTTTGAAAATGCATACCACGACATTATGCTCTCGTCCCTGCCAACTCAATACAATAACATGCAGTAACATGTTGTGCAAATTGCAAAATCAAAATAATCAGACACAGTTTATATTCCATACAATTTTATCTATATATTCTATATAGATTTACGGGATTTTCATCATTTACCTAGATACGCACTACACAGTTCATGTAATATTAAATGAAGTAGGGGCACATGATGTCATACACAATGTGAGACTTTCTTTGCTGAATATTTATTGATATACTATAGATATATATCTTGTGGTCTTGCGATTATGGCATACTAATCTAATAATGCACATTTCAAAGGAAAATTCAGTCACCAACGTTAACAAATATACAACATGACAATGGTATTTGCTTGTAGTGAGTATACACAATTTTGCTCACAAGCAATACTAAATTAACATTAAATGTTTGGTTGCATTCTGTTTCGCTACCTTTACAGCACTTTCTATGTACAGCAATTAAACACTTATGGAGTTCTTTGTTTCTTTTAGAAGAGCAGAGTGAAGTTTAACATTTATACAATCTTGCATTTCTTCCACAAAAGGCAAGATCAACCTGAATCTTGTTACCTTTATCTTATTAAAGGGATGGACTGCTTGACACAATTTTTTTTTTTTTTGTAACTTGAACTTAGCAACTATGCAATGTGTGGATGGATAGGTGCATTAGATTGCTTCTATATCTATCAGTTTTATTTACATTATTGTATGAAATTTAGACACTGAGTACTACACAGCTAAAAGAGCACTACAGGTATGCTGTCTTACCTGTCAAGCAAAAAAGAAAAATAAAATAAAACAGGGAACAGATAATATAAACTATTCCCATTTATACAGGGAAATACACGAATTCCCATAACAATAAAGAGGACTAAGTATGAGGGGTAAATTACAGAAAAGACAGACCACCTAGATCTGCTCTGGTGGAAACAAGGATAGTTTAAGCATCTGCTGGCTGCTGTTCCATATTCAACAAGAAAGGCATCAGTAAGGCTGGAACGAGCGTCAAGAGAGGGACAATGCAGAAAAAGCAGTATACATAAACTCTCTGGAGAGATTAACATAGGCCATCCCATAAACCAAGAGAGAACACAGGCTTTATAAGACCATACCGTACGAAAGCTGCGGGTGAGCAGGTAAGCAGATACATGGCCACCATACCACCAGCTAATATACAGAATGCGAGGGCAGAGTGGGCATGTTTAACCATTCTGCTCATCCCAGGTCTCTGAGGGTATCTGCTCTGGGGCAGGAGCCTCCCCATTACTCAGTGATGACAGGTTGCCCACTTCAGGGGCAGAGTCGGGGACTTTCATCACACCCACGCTGTCAGGTTTGCTCTCTGTGTCTTTGTTGGTAGTGGAAGGCTCTGTGCTGTCAGGGGTGCTGCCGGGGGCCACAGCTGGCGATGCAAGCGAGCTGCTTTGAGGCGCCGGGGTGGTCAAGGATTCTGCCGTGGGGTTGGCCGCTGCAGAAGCAGCCTGTTCGGGAGCCCGGAGTCTCTTCATAAGGGTTGTGACCCTCACTGCTTTCTGTACAGCAGAATAAGAATGGAAAATAAAGTAGCAGTACATTACTGCACACTGTATGTTAAAGAAGAACTGACTTATGTTCAGACATTATCCTAAGACAAGGGTATCCAATCTTATCCGCAATGGGCCGGTGTGTATGTGTGATTTCGCTGCAACTCCCTAATTAAATTACTAATTAGAGGACTGATTGGCCTAACACCTGGGTTTGAACACCTGACATACAAGTTACCCCAAAAACCTGCATACACACCGGTCCTTTGCGGATATGATTGGACACCCTTGTCCTAAGATGTCAGGGCCTAAAACAGTGTTAAAATTAATGTTTGAATTTCGGATGGTTTATGTCTGATTTTAACACTGTGGCAGGAAGACTCGCACAGAGCTGTAGGTAAAAGTTGTAACACCAAGCATATTCTAATTTTCTGATCATATGATACTTTTATGCATTGATTCCCATTGGGCCTATTATGTTTCTGAATAAGTTGACACATAACTAGATTTCATATTGTGCTGTTTAACGCCAAGAATAAAAAATAAAGAATAGTCTTGTAGTCTTGAACAATAAAGAGAACACAAAATGCAATAAAAAAATAGATCTTACCTTCCACTTGGCTTTGGCAAAATTCTTTTCAATCTGTGCACAGACACCATCTTTAATGTTCTTGTCTGATGCTGCATTTCCAGAAATCCTAACAGAGAAAAACATGACTATAAAAATGGAAATGACCACCAAAATCACTTTATAAAATGCTCCATGGTGACAGGATAAGTCCATTTCATATCACATATATACACTTCTCACGTTTACCATGTCTGTACCTGAATGATGTATATCAACATATTTTTCTCATCTTATGCAAGGTACAAAAATATCATTATACATATTTATAAGTTTTACAAGTTTACGGCAGTAAACCCCTAAATACAAGCCACATATATCTCAGTACCATTCATGGGTGATAGCTTCCTGAGCTGTCAACCTCTGGTCCTGGTCCACTTCCATAAGACAGGACACCAACCCTTTCGCTGCAAGAAATATTAATTACCTAAAACCAATTCTGGACTTCATCTGGAATATAGGCGTAGTGCATTACGTTTTTTTTCCCTATACCTGAATCCGAAATGTCATCCCAGTATGGTGAATCAAACTCGTAATCTCCAGACAGGATCTTCCGGAAGAGGTTCTTGTCGTGATTCTCGTAGTCATCATCATCGGACTCGTCATAGAATGGGGGATTTCCTGACAGTCTGTGGAGAGGAAGGATGGTGACTGAATGTGCCGAAAAATTCACATTTCTAAAAAGCAATACAGCCATCTACCACTCCTATTTAATTTTTCCTGCTTAGAGTCATAACGCCCTATAACGATATACCTCGACTTAGCAAAACTCTTCTAACGGAGCAACAAAAGAAGAAAAACTTGCATTAAATTCAATGACATTTTAACGGTACCACTCAGGCAGTTTTCTTGCTAAAACATCGCCCCCTGTAGTATCAGGAGTGTACTGCACTTTGGTTCCAGGCCCACTGCACTGAACACATGAATATTCCAGTGTCTGTTAATTATCAGGTTGTGCCTGACACATCATTCTTAATTTATACTCACTACACCATACAGTATTTGACCAATAACCTTCTTTGAGCTGGTATAGCTATCAGGAAATGAAGAACTAATGAGAAATACTCACAATATATATATTATGACACCAATGGCCCAGCAGTCAACTGGTCGGCCATATCTTTGTCTCCCAACTACCTCTGGAGCTGAAAGAAAATTGTGTTGACCAAAATCAAATATACTGCTAAGCATATTATTTAAAATGTTTTTTTCCATATACATACACATTTCTAATTTCTTCTCATAAGATGTAAACTCCCAAAGTGTCTTACCCAGATACTCTGGTGTACCGCAGGGTTCTTTAATAAGTCCATTTTCCAACTTGGCCAAGTGGAAATCACTTATAACAATTTTGGAGTGCTTCAGACGATTGTAATACACCAAATTCTCCAGCTGGCAAAACACGCAACGTTATTATTTTTTGCAAGTGACCATTAAAAAGTGAAAAAATCAATGTGAAACTTAAAATGCCAAAATGATAAATATTAGAAAACTTTATGCCTATTACGATACAGAAAGGGTGTCGAGTCACACACAAGAGTGTTATTTATTTGTAAGGCTTTCATCAACACTGGGTCATACCTTGAGGTTTCTATGAACAATATGCAGTGAATGCAGGTAGGCCACCGCCTCCATCACTTGTCGAATGACATTGCTGGTATCCTTCTCAGAGTAATATCCTTGGTCCAGGATCCAGTCAAACACCTCCCTGCCGGTGGCCCTAAGTAGGGAACAGAGAATAAATTCAGATGTCATTCAATCGGTATCATAGACCAATGTTTCCCAATCCGGTCCTTGGAGACCCACAGCCAGTCCACGTTTTTGCTCCATCCCAGCTCCCAGAGCAAAATTGTAAAATTTCTTTCCTCTTTTAAGATTTTTTACTAGTTTTGCAAACTGAACCCAGATTGGGGGGCAGGTAAAAGTTATTTGGGGTGCTTAAAGTCTTTAATTTTAATTTGTTTAAAAAATGTATTTCAATTTTAAATTATTTAAAATTTTTATTTCAATTTAAAAATATTTTAACAGTATTCTAGTACTCTAAGTTTTTGGGGAAAGCAGGTTGCCAAAGATTTGCCCTCCCAGAAGATGACACCCTGGGCAATCTTGCCAGGATCAGCCACTGGCTATGCTGAGATGGTAGTGCCACTGCCCAACACATAACTAACATAACTAACATCCTGTCTTCAAAACATTTGGGACTGGCATGCAAAGCAAACTTGCATTTCCTCATTGTGAGTGCTGTAAATTGCAATATTTCTTCCTGGAGATTAATAAAGTTTGTACCCCGCCTCGTGCCCATTGCTTCGGGATAGGCTCCAGACCCCCCGCGACCCAGTAGGATAAGTGGTTTGGAAAATGCATGGATGGATGGATAATGGTACCAGTATTTCCAATGGTGACATTTTTTTCATTGTTTTTATTTGTCACAAATTAAGATATTTTCTGCTTGCAATAACTTTGGTGAGGAGATTACTTCCTGTCATCCTCTGACCATCACTCCATCTTACAATAACAGACAGATTTATGTGCAATATGCAGTGATATCGCGTGAAAGTGCTTATTTACGATCAGAGGAGGTACCTGTAAATATTATGCAATGTACCTCATAAATGTTGAACTTAGACATCATCTTCATCAATGTTTGATAGATAGGCTACAATGTAATTAATGTTGGAAATAGCTAGCTAGCTCTAGTTAGGTTAACATAATGTACCTTGTACAGTCTACTGGCAAACTTAGTAACTCGGGTCACAAAATGACAAAGTTTCTCATTCTTCTTATTTAAACGTTTGAAATTAGATGTGACAGCATAGAGAAAACCGAATGCGACAGAGTAAAGAACAACAACTGTCACTATTTTTATACCCTCCAAAAGTTACATACTGTATCGTCATGTCACAGAACCCAACATGGAATGTTATTAAAAAGTATTTCATTTGATTCTAACCAGTACGAGAATGATAATTTTATGGTGTTAATACATACACTTGTTTGAAGCTCTATGAAAAACAAACATATGAGAGTCATGTTGCTATAAACTAAAAATGAAAAGCTTAATATAGAAATATTTTATAATCTGCTTTTCCGCCAGGCTGTTTCCCGGCTTGTTTCCTATAAATGTGAATACAGCTCAAACCTCGTCGTGCAAAGAAAATGTATTTGAACCACTCTTGAGCTTACTTACAGTTCCAGAAATAGGAAGTACTCTTTCCTGGTCTCAAAGACATCAACCAGCTGCAGAATATTAGGATGCTTCACCCTGTGAGGAAACCAGAAAAAAAGAGAGCAACTAAGATCTCATGCGGCATCGCTTTGGTAAAGATACAAAGCTGCCCACGAAGGACGCTCCACCATTTTGGCACAACATCTGCCCTCAACAGCATGTTTACTTCAGTGGTGTGGTGAAGCTGCAGTAAAAGTGCTACAGCATTTTCATTCACTTTAAATGTCGAAGTGATCCCACACAACTGAGGCTTTTCATTCTTTTAAGTAACGCCCTCATCTACTGTCTTCTTTCTGGCATATTGCTTAGTCATCAAGAAGGCATATTTTAATTCAAGCTTTTTTTTTTACAATCGAGTAACCAAGTTTGATCAAGTAATCATGACAGCTCTATATTTGTAATGGTTTATTTTAGTTAATTACACAAGAAAAAGGAAATCACAACAGTAAAACTCAGTATAATTATTGAAATGTTTGAATGTCATACATTTTCTCATTTTTACAAACTAAAGAGACATTTTTTTCCACTCCAAAATTCAACAACTAACCTCCCATTTCAGATTTTGTGTTTGTTTTGTTGTGACAGTGTTGACGTCATTGCTCAAGCTTAAGCATGATAATGCACTACCCAAAGCTAGTAGCCGAGAAGTATGTGTCTGAGTGAGAGAGCTTGAAAGATAAATTTAAATCCTCTTGAAAATTATGAGGATATAAATGACATGGCAAAAACAACATCCGGAGAAATTGTTTAGTAGAGGAGAAGGGCTCTCACATTGAATCTGTCTAGCTCCAGATAGGTTATTATTTTCTTTAGTTTCATAAGAAGAAATAATTGCAATTTATTTTTACTGTGAGTTATTTGTGCGATTGTATTCTAATTCAGTGTGTATACTGTCTGCAAAGAAAGTGACAATAGCTGTCTCTCCATTTAGCAATTCAAAATGACTATTTAGCATTTCAAATAAAATGTAGGCCTGTCTCTATACACATTATACATTAGGTTTCATAATTATTTCAAAATGAAGGACTCAGGGGTATTTTCTCTCATCGGGCACATAATTCAAAATAGTGCTTAAAAAGTTATGTGCTTTTGAGTTACGTTTATTCTCTCCTCATCAGCGTGATCACGTCCACTGTGCATAACCCAAAAAAGGAGGCGTAGCCGTACGAGACATATAACTAATACATCAGGCAAGAAAATGGGCTTACGTCCTCAATTTTTCTGACAACGAGCAAAACATAGAACATGGAGTCTTTTATTTACATTGTGAACCTAATTAGGGATATTATTTCATTTGTAGCTCTAATCTAATGATCCCTCAACCATTTTCTCCAAATAAGCACTGCCATTGCATCTTTAAGATCAAATAACACAAAACTAGATAAAAATGTTTCTAAATCTTTCAGCTTTATTGTATATAACCCACAATAGACAATCAGTTATTATAATAAGATGTATCTTCATTTCTTTAATTGTTCTGTACTATCAATTGTTTTACTCCGCAAACCGATTAACCACAACAAAGGCAAAATCAACATTTTAAGCAATAATATGTGTCTGTTATCAAACTAATATAACAAAATAGAGAAAACTGAAAAACATGTTATACTAATGTGTTACCCACACTGTGTTTAAGAACATCTCCATATACTTCAGTTTTTTTCCCTTTTCATTAAGAACAATTCTGCAAACAAGCAATGCCTAGCTGAAAGATATGGTGTAAATGTCAGTATTATTAGTAGCTTGGCCTAAAAGTTGAGATTGCTTTAGCGATAAAATAACCATGCAATCAACCGAACAGTCTACACAAGATAATACGCTACAGCATGGGCTGCAATGAATTATTCCAAACCAATTACTGGTCACTGTCACTAACAAGCCACAAATGTACACTGTTAAGTGCAGAATGGTTAGGCAAGTATCCTGGTCAGCAAGTTCTCTTGGGGAACCCTGACCTAGTGTGTGTACCCCTGTGTACAAAGTGCATGTGTATGAAAATATGGAACAAATCACTTTCCGTATTGGTTCAAAATAGAGTGTTTCATGATCCACTTGGAATCATGTGATGCATTCAGTGTCAGTCAGTTAAAGGATATCAAGACAAGGGCAAATTTTTCTGGTCATCTGTTTGTCCCATTCTCACTGGAGCATAAGTACATGCACTGCTGGCTTAGGTTTCCAAAAACTACTAGAAGTACTTCTGTTAAACCTATTTTTCTCATAGAGAGTGAATAATACAAAATCCACAACCCTGGAAGGCCCAGGCTGTTTTCGATGCAGCAGACCCACATAAAAAACATAAAAATCATTTTGTGGCATTTTAATGAAGGAGATGAGTTTTTTTTAATTACAATTATGATTTAGTAAAAGCCACTATTGGTTTAATACTAGCAGTGGCACAGTCGAGAATCCAACAGTTTACACAACACGGTTATACTCGTACACTCGTAAAATACGTACACATATTCCCCGGGAAACAGTTACGATATTTACTATTAATGTGGTGCAAAGCATGCTGGGAACTGTATAATTACTCCAACTGACCAAACCCGCGGTTGCACATTTATGCCAGCCAATTGTGGACAGTGGGTGGGATAATAACAAATGAAAATATTTGTCTTGTGGACCATACTAGTGATGGAAAGTTCAGTTCAATTTACAGAACCGATTGTATCAAACTGTTTGCTTAAATGAATCGAACGTTCGATTCAAAGAGTCAATGACTGGGCGGTATATACCACTGCACTTTGTTCAATTACCGTATTGGACCGAATATAAGATGACCCCCAACCCTGCCTTCCCACACACACACACACACACATACACACACATACATGACTTGAGTCGTGTATTTTATAATCTTATATTCGGGTCAACATGGTACGTTGAATAAAACTGTATGTTTATTAAAATCTTACAGTCTTTTGAACATATTAATCACCTCTTGTCTAATTAAAACAAAAAAACAATCACGTAAGCAGGCTTTAGCGTTTTAAATAAAAATGAACAGTCAGCTTCCAAACACCTGATAAAATACTGAGCATCTTAAGAAACAAATTAAAGGATAAAAACAGAATACAACAAACGCTGTTGGCAAAGGATGTTGGGATCGGTATGGTTATTAATTGGTTCTTTTAGATTTGAAAACCAGTTTGAGCAATTCACTGAAAAGAACCAGAATCACGGATCAGACATCACTAGGCCCAACACAACAGAAGCGCTGAAATAGGGAGAACACCTCATACATCATTATATTGCCAAAATGATGCTGATTCTGTTTATAACTTAAGTAAACAACCATATTAGGCTTTCTTAATATAGCAATATTGCATTTCACATGTAGGAGCACGTGACTTAATACAGCCTTCTAGAACGCGTCATGAACAGCGAAATAAAAAATGCATATGTCAGTAGTAGGATGTGTTCGCATGTGTCATTTAAACGGAATACGCCCATATTATGGGGTGTTTATCATTGTGTATTTTATCATTTCTTGTATTCTTGCATATGCGTTTCACGTTATCTTCCATTACCGAAATACAGTTCCAATACTCAAGAACAGAAGAATGGAAGATGGTAAAAATCCACGGACGTTCTTCTTGCCCAGCTGCAAGCAGGAAGGATGCCTCTGATTCCTATGATTCATTGTGTCCCAAGTTCGTTGTTGGGAGGCCAGTGAGCAGAGACACATGTATGTACTTTGTGTTCTTGATATTGATGAACATCCATTGTGTTCCTCTACAGAAAGTTCTGTTATAGGACTAGATGGAACAATCCCTTGATTAAGTGGCTGAGATTTGCGGCGCGAGGTATCTTTCGTAGTGATGTCAGAGTCTGGGGGTGTGGGGGTGTGTGTGTGTGTAAGCTTCATTGGAGTCATCAGGTGGGCACCCTCCTTCACCGCTGTTTTGATGATAGGCCCACTACACCTCCAGAAGGCTCATCAGCAATACCTGGCATCCTAAGTGAGCCCCCCTCTGCTTTCAACCCTCCTGACCCACTGTTGTTACTTTGGGGCCCAGGGGTTCACCCTTTCGCCCACAGCCATCGGCTTGCATGCTCTGCTGCTCCTGAGAGGGCTTTGATGGCCTGTCGTTGGGCTTGGCCTCGAATACCAAGATACCAAGTAGCCTGATTGTTGACTTGCCCACGAAGTCTCTGCAGCCAACTTCCACTGGGCAGATCTTGGCTTTCCAACCACGCTGTTCGGCGTCTGCCGCTACCTCCATGTACTTTAGGCTCTTGCGTTCGTAGGCTTCCCACCCAGGGAACAGTGAGCTCTATGATGTACACATAGCGGAATGTTGAGGACCAGAGCACAAGATCAGGTCTGAGGTTCGTTGTGGCGATCTCAGAGGAGAAGCAAATCAGTCACCAACTTCCAGTCTCGTGCCCCTCCGAGCTAGCCGATGTCTGATGCTGGCTTTGCCCCTTCTCGAACGAATGCTCTAGCAGGTGCAGGATGGAATGATGGAGGACGCATGGCATTGATCTTTGTCTGCCTGGCCTCCAGAGCAGCTGTCAGGCATTTCAGGACTTGGTTATGCCGCCAGGTGCACCGACCCTGTGACAGGCTTGTTTTGCAACCGACCAGAATGTGCTTGAGGTTTGCAGGGGATGGACAGAGGGGGCATGTGGGGTCTTCTCTGTACCATTGGTTGAGGTTAGCGGGGGAGGGCAGGGCATCGTATATGGCCCATAGAATGAAGCTGGTGTGAAATGCCTCCATACCCATCAACTCCCTCCATGAGAATTTCCTCCTCTCGACTCCCTCCCATCTCATCCACTGCCCTTGCCTAGATTGTGAGACGGCCTTTGCACATCTTTCTGCCTGCTCCTGTCGACGCACCTCCTCAATGACCAGAGCTCGACGCTGAGCTGGAGTTGCGTTATACCAAGTGCATATCCAGCCTAAGCGTGTGTAAATCCCATGCTTAAGCAGATGGGAGAATATGCTTACCTGAAAAAGCATGCGGGCGGCTATGCGCTTTTCTGACTTATGCGCATGGGAAAATCAACTCCTGAGTAAATAGGAAGTGAATAGGAAGACAAGTGGGGAGACTGAAGAACCTGTGATATACCATCCTGAAGACACCAATGCATGGAGTTCTGCTAAGAATGTCTGCATAGTGTTCCTGTTCCCACTTACATGTAACTGCGTCAATATTATTTCATTAAACATTTACTAATAAGCTAAAAAACCATAAAGCGATAACTCACATTTTTAAAATAAAAATCTCATTCTTGGCAGCCTTCCGTACTTTTCTTCCATCCTTTTTCATAAATTTTTTACAAGTGTACATTTTCATCGTATTCCTGTCTTTGGCTCGGAAAATTTCACAGAATTCCTCCCTAGGATAAAACAAATAAGATAAAATATTAAATCACATGCATATTTTACAATGTTCAGCAATATACAATATATCAGCAATAGACAAAAGCTCAAACAATAGCTTTACCCATCAGTGAATGATTGTATCATAGATGTAATGCAGTACTCACGATCTAACGATCTGTCCCAGATCATACTTGTCAGTCACCTCTGAGGGATTGTTGTATTCCTTTTTCTCCCCGAGAGTTAAGCAGCCAAATGGCATGACCAGTTCTGCCCTAATCAGACAAGAGAACGACCCATTGTTATACAACATAATTATGCACAATAGACCAATTGATCATAAACCATTAAACAAGAAATTTGTTCTGTGCTGGAACTTAGCAATATCACAATACACCACAGCCCTTTTTAAATCTACCATATACAGGCCATCCCCAGATTACGAGCAATTCTCTAAGTCCGTCTTTAAGTCAAATTTGCATGTAAATTGGAATTATCATAATAATAATACAAAACTGGCTACATTAGGTACTGTACGGACCTTGAGCCGACGAACTGCTGAAGCTGCGCAATGTTTCCAAGAGCACCACAAAGTAGTGTGAGTGTTAGTTATCACAAACCATTGTATTTAACATTAATTTTTAATATAAAAGGCTTTATGGCAGTCTGTATGCCCGTAAGTTGGTCATTAACCCAGGGACTGCCTGATCTAAAACGTAACAGAACTTAACTCTGTTAAACATTCTTCTTACTTAAATAAAGAGAGATTTCTTTCCCAAAATCTTTTTATATGATTAAGCTTTCAACGTCCTAGTGTTATATCATTGCTGATCATTCACTTACACAATATCTAGAATGCCTGCATTTTTACAGATGATTCTTTGCAAGGTATGTGGCTACTGAGGCGACATGGATGGGACCAGGACCACCTGGGCTCTCCCAGATGGAGCTCAGGCCCACCCACTCAGCGAGCGACACAGTACAATAAAAAGATGATGCCTGACAGGTATCCGTGGGCATGGTTAAATCAGTTGGAATAAATGTGCTGTTGAGAGGCCAATAGATTTTTCTTTGTCTTTGTTCACTGGGTCTTAGTAATGCCATGGGTCATTTAAAAACTGATTAAAAAAAATATGCAGTTGAGTCTGTCATGTGATTTTGTCACCAAGTGAATTGTTATGGAATTGGCCCTCATGATTTTCACCCACGCTGTGATTTCTGGCTCTGCTATTGGTTGGTGGTTCAGCAAAAACACTAGATCATTATCACTATGATTTAATATAGGCTGGATTGATCACCCAAATTCTTTATCACATGCATTTGTGCTGAAATAATGATAAAAAAAAAATCATCCCTCATGTACTCTGCTATGTTGATTGACTATACACAATTTACTGTAGTTTTGAACAATGTTTTTTTCAAGCATCACTTTTTCTAGTTAAAAGTTGCAAAACAGATGCGACTGTTTATTATTCTGCACTTGCTTTTTACTGCTCTTCCCGGTAAAAGAACTGTCACTTCTGTAAATCACAGAACACAAAAGATGTACTCTTCCACAGGCTGTACTGTAATGAAAGAACTTCTGCATGTTGCTTTGAAAGGAAAGAAAAATCACACATAACTTGACAATTTCTTTCAGCTGAAGTAGTCTTGGAAAAGGTTTGTCTCATACAGCATTAAAGAGCAGCTGGCTACAAGCCTCTTGATTCTTTGTGATTCATCGTTTAGAGTTAAGGATTTTAATGTGAAGTGGCCAAGGTGAAAGCCATGTTAATTAACAGAACAAAGCCTGAAGCCAGCACATGAAATGCATTATAGAATTCTGCACCTTGAAATTCACAGGGAAGCTAAAACTTCAGAACATTCCGAGCTGTTACTGTGGTTGCTATTTCCTGTTTGACCTTGAAAAGCATGTGCAAGAAAAAAAATTAATTCAGAAACATACCAACACATTCACATTTCTTCAGAAACAGTCGTACAAAAGTCATAAAAAAACTAATCGTACAGTAGCTGTGAGGTTCTCTCTGCAGACTTGTGTCGAGCAGCAACACAGCCCCAAACAGCAAAAATAACCAAAATATTAATGGCAATGTCTCTGCATATGTCCTTGTAGAAGTTCGAAATTTTTCTCAGTATAGCATTACGGTTCACTCCTGACACAAAACCCAAATGATTACAGATGAATTCAGTGACAGAACAGCACTTACGGGAACAGAATGTACTTAATGTTACTATTGTTCTGTGATTTATCAGAAAGAAAAAAAAACATTTATATAATGGAAAGAGACAGCAGACATTGTAGAGAACAAGTCTAATGTTTGCTCCTACAAAGTACCAATAAGCTCATTTTGCTAAATGTATGACTGGGAACATTTTCAGGTGCTGCTGCATGATCACATTGGAGAAACAGACAGCTCTATTTACAATATTCGGTGAATCATCTTTTCAGCCTTTTCAGTCTTTTCTGGTTAACACAAGGACATGAACTCTTACATAAATCCGTGCAATCTTTCACTGACCCTCAACTTTGTTATTCCCAACATGACGCCAATCCATCTTTTGCTGGAGCTCAAAAGACCAAGTACAAAAGAGAGAGCGGATGGCATTGACAGAGGTGAATATGGAAATTTCAGTGACCGTAGCCTCTGTTTCTCACGTTATATCAGAAAGAAAAGTGAACTACCATCACCGCATTGCTTGTTTTATTTATGCTAGGTTTTGGTCTTTTCTAAAAATGTACATGTTGCATAGTCAGTTGCTCAGGAATAATTCTAAACAAATAAATGCATTCATAATTACATATACACATACAGTACTAGGGCTGCATGATTATGGCAAAATCATAATGACAATTATTTTAGTCACTATTGAGATCACAGTTGTTTAACCTGATTACTCAATCACCCTTGAAATATGCATTTATTGAACTTTTAAAAAACTTCTCTTTTCTCTCTTTTTAAAAAACATTTTAACAGTGGATTTCCTTATGCTTGAATATGATTCAACTAAGAGGTTAAAAAAGAGGCTGGAAAGGGTTGCATTGGATTTATAACACTAGACAAGCCCCTGTTTTTAAAAAACCTGGTTTAGACTCATCACAGCTAAAGTTTTATTGCCCAATCTCTAATCTACCATTTCTGACTAAGATCTTGGAGAAAGTTGTTGCTGCTCAACTAAAGGATTATTTAAACTCTCATAACCTGCTTGACTCCTTCCAATCTGGATTCAGAACCCGGAAACTGCTTTGCTTAAAATGACCAATGACATACTTATGTCTGCAAACTCTGGGATGGCCACTATCCTAGTTCTTCTTGACTTAAGTGCAGCCTTTGAGACAGTTAACCATAATATCTTGCTGTCCCAACTTGCAATTATTGCTATCTCTGGTGCTGCTCTTTCTTAGTTTGACAGTATGTCTCCATTAGGGAACATAAATCCGCCACTACTTCGCTCACACAAGGTGTCCCCCAAGGGTCAGTTCTGGGTCCTATTCTGTTCAATATCTACATGCTCCCATTAGGTCAAACTATCCATCAGTATAGTCTCAGCTACCACTGCTATGCCGATGGCACACAACTGTATATAAATGTTGATCCAACTGCATCATCATCCCCAGCCTTGCTGACTAACTGCATTAGTGAAATCAAACACTGGATGATGGTTAATGTTTTACTGCTCAACCCTGACAAAACCGAAATCCTATTAGTGGGTACAAAATCTGTCCTCTCTACCCTCCGTGGGTTAAAAATTGATGTCGATGGGATCCTAGTGGAGCCCTCAACATCAGTCCGTAATCTGGGTGTCATTTTTGATCAGCTTCTTACATTCCAACCACACATCAGCTCACTAATGCAGACAGCATTTTTTCATCTACGTAACATTTGCACTCTTCCCTCAGTGTGAAGGATACCGAAACACTAATTCATGCTTTCATCACTACCTGACTGGACTATTGTAACGTATAATTTTATGGCCTCCGTAATAATCATATCACTAGATTGCAGTACGTTCAGAACTCTGCTGCCCCTTTACTTACACACACTAAAAAGATCTGCTCACATTACTCCTATCCTCCATGATTGGTTGCCAGTCTCTTCAAGAATCAAATATAAAATATCCTCATCACCTTCAAAGCCCTTTGTGGTTTAGCTCCACATTATCTGTCTGCGCTACTCCTTCCATACACTCCATCCGATGCAGACTTACTCACTGTACCTAAGCACAGGTTATCGACTATGGATGGCAGAGCATTTAGTGTAACAGCTCCTAAACTTTGGAATGTTCTTCCTCTTAGTCTCCATAAGGAAAAATCTGTTATCCATTTTAAGCTCCTGTTAAAAACACATCAATTCAATAAATATTATTCGTCTTGTATGTAACTTGCCTTGAGTGTATGAAAAGCGCAATATAAATAAAATATTATTATTATTAAGGGTGTAACTTTGGTTTGAACATGGGGGAGTTGAGGTCTTTACTCATTTAAGGGGAGACATGATTGTTGGGGGGGTCTTGTTGGCCGATTTTGATTAATGGGAGGGTTAGAAGCCCTCCACCCTCTCATACGTTATGCCCTTGCATACATACCTTAATAAATTAACAGATACATACTTTAATAAATTAATAGTTTATCATTATAATGCTACAAGCAGTGTCTCTTGTAAGGATAGAATGAGAGCTGTCACAATGACTTGATTAAACCCAATTACTCGATTATTATCATCATTATTTTTTAGAAGCATCTATTAAAATTTGACTTCCTGATTACTCAGCAACAAGGCGCAAGGAAGACTGAACATAATGGATGAGGGTCTTAAAGGGGGTCCAAAACAGAGCAAAGGCTTCAGATGTGTGGAACAGCTTCACATTAAAAGTGAATAAAAGACATCACAGACCTTAACCTTCTACTGCTCACATAATGGCTTTAAATGGTAAAATGCTAAAAATTATAGCACTACAATTCTGAGCTCATTTAGTATCACTTTTGCGATAAAAGTGAATTTATGTGACCCCCCCATCCACACACACACCCCTAAATATCTTGTTGCTTCAGGTGAATACTGTGCCGCAAGGGTCATAAACCAGCAGCACAAATGCAATGTAACAACATCTTAAAAGAAGACAGCAACAGATATCTAATAATTTGAGGACAGCCATAGATAACTATAAGCTATGTGTCGTTTAGCATTTTGGAGTAGCCTATCCTATTTTTTGTCATAACATTGGCTTAGATTATTGAGCTTAATTTAGTTTCTATGATCTCAAGATAATCACCACTAAAATGAAGGCTGGCCCCACTGCTTAGTCGCATCAGCTTACACACCCTAATGTGCTGCATAACACCCATATTATATTATGAAATGTATTTTTATCTACCTACAGAGTCTATCAAATAAAGGGATGGTGTCACCATGAGTTGCGCTATCAGACAAAAAGAGTGCCGACATCGCTTGTTTTTTATTCAATATGAAATTATGTTCTCTATGGAATCCAAAATATTTCCATACAGCAGAAGACAAATTTCTTTGTGGTCACTTCTCTCCTCCTCACTCAATTTTGTTATATTTCTCAGAAATGCACCACAGTCTACAAGTTAGTCTGACAGCAAGAATGGAAAATGATTAAGACTGGCTCAGAGAACACATGCAGAGCTCACGCAGAAGCAGCAGTGCTATGCTTTACACTGATGTTTGCTAACATGTACCAGATGACCTTGAAAAGAAACCACCATTAAAACTGCAGAACTTGCTAAGTTTTGTTTCCTATGACAGAGAGAAAATGCTTTAGCATAACCTATTGTCTTAACCCAGCTGCGTATTACAGATGTGATGTACAGATGTGACAACTGCATGTGCATGACGTATGATGTCTATATTAACGTTACACATTGTGCCTGCCTAGTAATGAGGTACACAGTGGCACAATGGTTAAAACTTTCACCGCACACTAACATTTTGCACGTGTGTGAATCCTCTGGTTCTACTGGCAGTCTGACATCATGCAAATGAAGTAAATTAGAATACCTAAATTACCATGGCAGTGTCCCAATTAAGGTGCGGCAGCCTTCTAAAGCTGCATTCAAAGACTGAATGCGTCACAGTGGTACAACAAGGTTATCCTCTATTGAAGGTCGACCTGTCCAAAATTCATCGCGCACACCTTCGAAGGACACAGGCTGTAAAGGCTATGCAGATTGCGTCATTCAAAGGATGCAGCTCCTGAATTGGGACACAGTAATGGTCAATGCCATTACTGCAACTAAGTGTGCACCCTGCGATGGGCTGATGCGCCATCCAGGTTTGTTCCTGCCTTGTGCTATATATCATGTAAGCAATTACTCAAATAATACAGTCTTTTCTTTCCAAGCCTCATAAACCCTAAAAAAGCCTTCCCCTTACTCTTGTAGAAATCCCATTACCACAACAGATACTCTCAAATTACCGGCAGATGGTGATTTAATTCTTCAGTTTAAAAATCATTTTCTGGTTTGCTGTTCTTGAAACTAAAGACTGACAGTAAGTTCACTTCTGTGTGACTTTTTCACTGCAGGGTTCACTCTGAATTAACAAAATGACGGGAAATGAGCGTGTGATGGACTCCTTCAGCCCATTCATACATGGTCTGTCATGGTTTACTTCTCTTCTGGTGCTGGGCCAGGCATTCTACAAGCCTCCACTTAAACGGAAAGATAACATGTTTAACTCAACACTGGACATTTTTATAGGGATACATAGATAATCCTTTTTGAATTACGATCTGATTCTTACGTGACATGGATTCAGCCATGTTTCTATTAGTGAGGAGATCCGTCACATCAAATCAAGCACTCCTTCTTTCTCCTTAAGCTGTATCAACAAATGAGAGGACTGCATTACACCACATAACAGGAAGAGGGGGCAGAGAAACAGGTGTTATAATAAAGAGCAGATGAGGTTTAAGATGCTAGACATCCAGGAGGCTTTATTCCAACATCCCCAGATTGTCTTAGGATACAAGTTGAAAGAATGAAACAACTGAAAAAGCATATATAACCTCAAAAACAAGTGACACATTCTGATTAAGTAATGCACATGTGCCATTGAATCATAATCTCTGATAATTAGAAGGGATTAATTGGAAAGTGGCTAGGAGCTCCATGCAAATTCAGGCACTGAGAACTGAGGAGTATGCCTAGCAATGGAAAATCGACCAGTTAAAGGGTGCTTTCTTAAATTCACAAGCAGATACAAAATAGTGTATTTCCACTAAACTGCCTCAGGAATTCCAATTCCCCACAACAGTCCTTCATTATGAAAAGATGCCATGCAGCATCCTCACAGTGCCTCATTACGGATCCCCAGAAAACTATTCCGCTTAAATCGTCTAAGAAGGAATAATGGCTTCCATTTCTGTTTTTTAATTAATCATAAAAACATTCAGAATACTATTTAAACTCACTGTGCCGCAGAACTGTGTTTTAAGATAGCAAGAGCACAGCAGCCATATCTCCTGGTGACTGGCATGGAGCAGTAACAACCTAGGAGACCCAGGGGTTTTGTGGTCAAGCAAATCAAGTCAATAACGATTTTGTGAGTTCAGCAAGAATGTGAAGAATAACAATCTGACAATCAAAAAACTACAAATAGCTCATTGTAAAACAGACATTCATACATGTTAATGAAAATGTGACAAACCATAAAAATACATCCATCAATTTTCTAACTGCTTACTGTATCCTGCTTAGGATTGTGAGGGCAGCATTGGGGAGTCAGGACTCCGGAGTCCGTCCCAGACAGCACTGTGGAGTCAGGACTCAGGAGCATTGAAATAAATTTCAGTCAATACCTGTCTATAATGAATTACAGTCATTTTGGAGGTTTGATGAAGACATGCATGGTCAGAGGTAAATGACTGCATGAAAATTCTGAACTATAGTAAATCTCTTTAAAAATCTCAAACAGAAAGCTCTGAAAATGGTTAGGAAGTAAACATTATTTCTAGAACATGGGATTCACAGGCCTCTCCTTTTCCTAAGAACATGACCAAATGATTAGAAAGATAATTTGTATAGAAACTGGATGTAGTGGAGAGTAAGCTTCAAACCATTGGCCACTTAGAAAAACATGAATATTCTGCTTTAGTTTCCTGAAACCATTTGCAAGTTCTGCAACTGTGTTTGCCAAACAGATGAATGAAAAGTGAAACTGCTGGGCTGAAATGCCATGAAACCAAACACAAATATCAAAGGCTTTAATATCATTGTGCTTTGCTGTTACACTATACAGGTAAGATGAGTTTAAAGGACCGGCTGGCATATGTAGCAAGACAGTGATCTGAAACACATTAGCAAGTGTACAATATTTTAACTATGTAAAGTGCATGGTCTGAAGCGCATGTAACAAATTCATTGAAGTTGTGGCCAAATGCACTTTTGCTATCTTGATGGCGGAAAAACAGTCGCTGTGCCAAATGCATGGCTGAAAAGGCTTGTATATGGTCTCATAATTATTCATCCCTATGTTCGGGGCATAACATGCTATAAACCAATCAGACTGTAATCTCTCATTCCCTTTAAAAGCCAAGTACACATGTACCTTGGTGGATTGGTATTATATGGAAGGTATGTCAAGTAGCAGAAAAGAACACTTCTTTGCAGAGGAAATGGATCTGTTCCTGCATGAAGTGAAAATGCGTGAGCAGACCATTTACGGCGACAGCAGGAGTCCACCAAAGCCCCCTGAATTTAAGTTCCATTGATACATTACGAACAGTCAGACCGACATTAAATACAGAAATAATAAAGTACATCGTATATTGCAATACAGGACTGTACTCTCTCGAATGAAAGCAATCCTCATGTTTTATCCTCATTTTCAAGAGATATAGCAATGAAAAAACGTGTTTTATGGGTTAACAGCAATGAAAATCGTTCATTTCATATCCCTCAAAAGACAGAGGAACACTAAAAAAACATAGAGCTGTTTTATTCATTTTACAATGAAAAATATTGTATGATGTACCTGTACATAACCTGTAATGAGAAAAATATATTTGTTTAAAAATAAATTTGCCTATTGTAGGTACTCACTCGTTTACAGTCTATGCTTGCTTAGTACGAGCTTTGAAACTTACGAAACGTTTGTACAAATTTTTTACTTTTCTTTTGACCGATATAAACTGAACTGGTAACTGAAACCCCCTCCTGGAGCCGACACCTTATCGTGGTGGAGGGGTTTGCGTGTTACAATGATCCCAGGAGCTATGTTGTCTGGGGCTTTATGCCCCTGGTAGGGTCACCCAAGGCAAACAGGTCCTGGGTGAGGAACCAGACGAAGTGCGGCTCAAAAACCCCTTATGATGAGAAAAATTTTGGAGCCACGTTTTCCCTTGCCCGGACGCGGGTCACCGGGGCCCCCCCCTGGAGCCAGGCCTGGGGGTGGGGCTCGATGGCGAGCGCCTGGCGGCCAGGCCTACACCCATGGGGCCTGGTCGGGCGCAGCCCGAACAAGGCACGTGGGTCCCCCCTCCAATGGGCTCACCACCCATGGGAGGGGCCATAGGGGTCAGGTGCGATGTGATCTGGGCGGCGGCCAAAGGCAGGGACCTTGGCGGTCCGATCCTCGGCTACAGAAGTTAGCTCTAGGGACATGGAATGTCACCTCTCTGATGGGGAAGGAGCCTGAGCTGCTGCGCGAGGTTGTGAAGTTCCAGCTAGATATAGTCGGACTCACCTCGACGCACGGCTTGGGCTCTGGAACCAGTCTCCTTGAGGGGGGTTGGACCCTTTTCCACTCTGGAGTTGCCCGCGGGGAGAGGCGCCGAGCGGGCGTGGGCATACTTATTGCCCCCAGGCTGGGCGCCTGTACATTGGGGTTTACCGCAGTGGACGAGAGGGTAGCCTCCCTCCGCCTTCGGGTGGGGGGACGGGTCCTGACTGTTGTTTGCGCTTATGCGCCAAACAGCAGTTCGGAATACCCACCCTTTTTGGAGTCCTTGGAAGGGGTGTTGGAGAGCGCTCCTCCTGGGGACTCCCTTGTTCTGCTGGGGGACTTCAATGCTCACGTGGGCGGCGACAGTGAGACCTGGAGGGGCGTGATTGGGAGGAACGGCGCCCCCGATCTGAACCCGAGAGGTGTTTTGTTATTGGACTTCTGTGCTCGTCACGGACTGTCCATAATGAACACCATGTTCAAGCATAAGGGTGTCCATATGTGCACTTGGCACCAGGACACCCTAGGCCGCAGTTCGATGATTGACTTTGTAGTCGTGTCGTCGGACTTGCGGCCGCATGTTTTGGACACTTGGGTGAAGAGAGGGGCGGAGCTGTCAACCGATCACTACCTGGTGGTGGGTTGGCTCCGCTGGTGGGGGAGGAAGCCGGCCAGGCCTGACAGGCCCAAGCGTATAGTGAGGGTCTGCTGGGAACGTCTGGCGGAATCCCCGGTCAGGGAGAGTTTCAACTCCTACCTCCAGCAGAACTTCTCCCATATCCTGGGGGAGGCGGGGGACATTGAGTCCGAATGGGCCATGTTCCGTGCCTCCATTGTGGAGGCGGCTGACCGGAGCTGCGGCCGTAAGGTGGTCGGTGCCTGTCGCGGCGGTAATCCCCGAACCCACTGGTGGACACCGGTGGTAAGGGATGCCGTCAAGCTGAAGAAGGAGTCTTATCGGGCCTTTCTGGCCTGTGGGACTCCAGACGCAGCTGACGGCTACCGGCAGGCCAAGCGGAATGCGGCTTTGGCGGTCGCTGAGGCAAAAACTCGGGTGTGGGAGGAGTTTGGTGAGGCCATGGAGAACGACTTCCGGACGGCTTCGAGGAAATTCTGGTCCACCATCCGGCGGCTCCGGGCGGGAAAGCGGTGCAACATCAACACTATTTATGGTGGGGATGGTGCGCTGCTGACCTCAGCTCGGGACGTTTTGGGTCGGTGGAGGGAGTACTTCGAAGACCTCCTCAATCCCACCGACACGCCTTCCAGTATGGAAGCAGAGTGTGGGGACTTGGGGGTGGACTCGCCTATCTCGGTGGTGGAGGTCGCTGAGGTGGTCAAAAAGCTCCTCGGTGGCCGGGCCCCGGGGGTGGGCGAGATTCGCCCAGAGTTCCTCAAGGCTCTGGATGCTGCGGGGCTGTCCTGGCTGACACGCATCTGCAGCATCGCGTGGACATCGGGGGCAGTGCCTCTGGATTGGCAGACCGGGGTGGTGGTCCCCCTCTTTAAGAAGGGGGACCGGAGGGTGTGCTCCAACTACAGGGGGATCACACTCCTCAGCCTCCCTGGTAAGGTCTATTCGGGGGTCCTGGAAAGGAGGGTCCGCCGGATTGTCGAACCTCGGATTCAGGAGGAGCAGTGTGGTTTTCGCCCTGGCCGTGGAACAGTGGACCAGCTCTATACTCTCAGCAGGGTTCTGGAGGGTTCATGGGAGTTTGCCCGACCAGTCTACATGTGTTTTGTGGACTTGGAAAAGGCATTCGACCGTGTCCCTTGTGGGGTCCTGTGGGGAGTGCTCCGGGAGTATGGGGTACCGGGCCCCCTTTTAAGGGCGGTTCGGTCCCTGTATGACCGGTGCCAGAGTTTGGTCCGCATGGGCGGCAATAAGTCGGACTCGTTTCCGGTGAGGGTTGGACTCCATCAGGGCTGCCCTTTGTCACCGATTCTGTTCATAGTTTTTATGGACAGAATTTCTAGGCGCAGCCAGGGCGTTGAGGGCGTCCGGTTCGGTGACCTCAGGATTAGGTCTCTGCTTTTTGCGGATGATGTTGTTCTGTTGGCCTCATCGAGCCGTGACCTTCAGCTCTCACTGGAGCAGTTCGCAGCCGAGTGCGAAGCGGCTGGGATGAGAATCAGCACCTCCAAATCCGAGACCATGGTTCTCAGCCGGAAAAGGGTAGAGTGCTCTCTCCGGGTTGGGGATGGGGTCCTCCCCCAAGTGGAGGAGTTTAAGTATCTCGGGATCTTGTTCACGAGTGGGGGAACGATGGAGCGGGAGATCGACAGGCGGATCGGTGCGGCGTCAGCAGTCATGCGGGCGCTGCATCGGTCTGTCATGGTGAAGAGAGAGCTGAGCCAAAAGGCGAAGCTCTCGATTTACCAGTCGATCTACATTCCTACCCTCACCTATGGTCATGAGCTTTGGGTAGTGACCGAAAGAACGAGATCGCGGGTACAAGCGGCCGAAATGAGTTTCCTCCGCAGGGTGGCTGGGCTCTCCCTTAGAGAGAGGGTGAGGAGCTCAGTCATTCGGGAGGGACTCAGAGTAGAGCCGCTGCTCCTCCGCATCGAGAGGAGCCAGATGAGGTGGCTCGGGCATCTGATCAGGATGCCTCCGGGACGCCTCCCTGGGGAGGTATTCCGGGCATGTCCCACTGGGAGGAGGCCCCGGGGAAGACCCAGGACACGCTGGAGAGACTATGTCTCTCGGCTGGCCTGGGAACGCCTCGGGGTCCCCCCAGAGGAGCTGGACGAAGTGGCCGGGGAGAGGGAAGTCTGGGTCTCCCTGCTGAGGCTGCTGCCCCCCGCGACCCGACTCCGGATTAAGCGGGAGATGATGGATGGATGGATGGATGGATGGTAACTGAAACCGCGGTTACTGAAATCACGGGGGTTCAACTGGGGGTTCAACTGTAATAATTAGCTAATTTAATTTGTCATTACTACTGTTAGATAATTTTGACTATGACTATCCATTAGGATATATTTCTTAATTATCATAAGGTACAAATTAATGACCTTTCACATTGTAATCTTTTTATTATGAATTCTCCATGTTTATGCGCTGTTGCAGGTCTCTGTGTGTGTAACAAGCAGTATACATGGTCTGTGCGCACACAAATGTAGGTACATGTTAACATCCTAATAATGTGCCCTTGAATTAAAACTGAAATACTGTGCAATTGACTTTAGACCAGGCTTTAATTGGTTAATACTGCAATTGCGGAATGGGAATAATAATATCCATTATCAAAGAGACTTGCAGAACACTGAATCGAGGCTAAATACATTAAGGAACTGCAATTCAATAATTTAATTAACGATGGATTTATCCAAGCATCCAGCCTAATAAAACTCTTTACAGCTGCATTTCCTAACTCGAAGATCATCCTGCATAGTGAAACTGTGTAAAAGAAAAATAAAATACATTTTGTACAGTTGTTTGTTTGTCAGACACTTGCCAAAACTGAGAATGCAGAGTCAGCCATATTTTAGCATTTCACTCACACATATATATATAACGCATAACCCACCTAGAATATTTCAGTGCTATAGGGGATTTAGCTACTGTTAGGTAAATCAAATATAAATTGGATTTATGGAATTCATGAACAGCAACCAAGAGAATGGGGTTTGGAAAAAAAATTGATTGTTTTATTCAAATAAAAATAGACTCTGGTAATGGACAAGAAAGCAGCTCATAGAAAATATTCTTTACTGGGGGACAGAAAGCACAAACGTTATAGGTCTCCCTTGGGGTTCGTGTTTTTCTCAGGGCTACAAAACCCTCTGCATGATTTTTATAGTTGTCCACTATCCATGCATGCATTTCTGATTGAATTAGTGCTCGTGGTTATGAAACAAATGCTTCATATCTAGGATTACAGGTTCAAACTGCTTTTGTGGTGGCCTCCAAATGCTGATTGATTCGAAAGATATCAAAGTCTCCGCAGGGCAACAGAACAATAAGTCAGTGCTCAATTGTGCTGTGTGATATGACCAAAATCTCAAAATAAGTCACCTCATATCCCGATAACGATATATGTTGCACCTCATATTTATGGCTCTTTCTACAAATCTGCTGCGGTATGAATTGAAAAAACGATCCGCAAATAAAAGATAGCGAGGTCAATCCGCAAACAGACAGGAGATGATCCACCAATGTGCAGAGCCCGTTTCAGGTCTAGAGATCGCTCCATATTTTTGTGGGTATGATTTTGAACAATACAAATCAAAATACATACTTGTAGATAGTAATACATTTGTGGATCGTTTTCTATTGATCAGCCTTGGTATGAGTTGGGAAAAAATCTGCAAATGAATAGGAGGGAAGTGACAAATGTAATGTGTTCGACAAACAGACAGGAAGTGATCAAGAAATATCAAGACCCTTTTCACAAGTAAAAATCGCCATATATTTCGTGGATATGAATGGTAATAAAAAATACATAGTTGTGGATTTATTAATAATTGCCCTGTGAACATTCACCACCAGTGACTATAAACAAGACAGCTGGGCTATTGAAGGTGAAATGCACATACAAACATCCATCCATCCATCCATCCATCCATTTTCCAAACCACTTATCCTACTGGGTCGCGGGGGGTCCGGAGCCTATCCCGGAAGCAATGGGCACGAGGCAGTCAACAACTCAGGACGGGGGTCAGCCCATCACAGGGCACACTCACACACCATTCACTCACACATGCACACCTACAGGCAATTTAGCAACTCCAATTAGCCTCAGCATGTCTTTGGACTGTGGGGGGAAATCGGAGTATCCGGAGGAAACCCCACGACGACACGGGGAGAACATGCAAACTCCACACACATGTAACCCAGGCGGAGACTAAAAGGTGTGAGGCAACAGTGCTAACCACTGCACCACCATGCTGCCCCCCCCCCCCCCCCCCCCCCCCCCCCGCACATACAAATAATGAAATATTAATTAAAATTCACCCCTAAAAGAAATCCGGAAAACCAAGAGGTGCTGCTTGCTTTTGTAAAAAAGACTTTACAGTCGGAAAACTGAATGTAAAGCTAACTTTACCGCGGTGCCATAGTTATGGTTTAAAACCAAACCCACTTTCAGCTATACGTCCCTGGTATTCTCACTTGATGATGAGAGCATAATATGAAACAACATATGTCTTTATTTTGTCATCTGATATATATATATAGTGACAAAAAAAACATATTCATAAAATCATCTTGCTCCCCACATTTTGTGAACCAGTAAGTTATACAGTGTTCCTGGGACATTTGAAAAAGATCCATACATTCAAATTCCATGCATTGACAGCATGGCGTCTGAAACCTCCCTTTATGACCTCTGCTGCCCCCTAGTGCTGCCGCTTCAATTTTGGGCCGATTCATCTACATAGTGTATCTATGAAGTGGTAATAACATCCATCTTATCACACTCAAATAGTCAAATGCTGTCTGCAGTCATCCTTCCTTTTACTGTCGCTAAGTGATGTTATTTCCATTTAGGGCCGATTTGATTCAATGTTTCATCAGTTCCAGACTGTCACCCATAAAATGACTCGGCAAAGTTTGAAAAAGATCCATCAAATACTTGTTACCCGCCTTAACGAGATAGTGTCCAGGGAATACAATGAATATTGGTACTACAGTATATATGACTGTCCTATCTGTGTGTTTCTGGTTGATCTCGTCACTCTGGAATCACCTTGTCCAAAACCTGTGCGATTTGGCCGAAGAGCTTATGCTTTTAAGCACAGCGAATTAATGAAATCCTTTATTTTCTTTTGCAAATCCTGGGAGCTATGCAATGTATAAGGAATACATGTATTTCACATCAGGGTTTCTGTGACCATCTTCCTTATACAGTATCTACTCTTCTACACCACATCACAGAGAATTTCATACTACAGAGGACACTGAAAGGCAAACTAAATTCTTCAAGAATCTCTTAGAATTGATTGAAATGTCAATCTAATATTATTGCAAATATATTTTTTTAAACATGTATTCCTGCATACATAAAACTTGAAATAAGTTTGCTGTATAGATTTATTCACAAATAAATGTGTGCCAGTAGTTTAGTTCTGATTTTAAATGATTCCATTTGTCTGCACATCATGGATATTTGGATAAACCCATCGTTAATTAAATTAACTACCATTCCTGGTGGTTCACTGTAAATACAGGATTTTGCTCTCACTCGATTTTCATTTTAAAATGAATCAGATCTTTCATTTTATGTTGAACAGGATATATAGTAAGTATAAGGACAATTCTGCTGGCAGAGGGATTATTAATGTGAAGGTTTTTGGTCACTGTTTAACACCTTGAATTAATAACACTTCTGAAGTTTAAAAGTATTGTGAAAATGACGTGCAGAGTCAAGAATCGTTTGAAAATTATCTTTGTGTAAAAGAAAAAAAGGCAATCTGGAAATGAAGATGGTGGCTTTATTTTGGCAAGTAAATTAAGACTGAATATCAAAATATTCTAACAAATAAATAATTTATATAATTAATATGAACATTAAATTAACCATAAAATGCAGGTATTACTTGACTGATTCAAATGAAGCTATGAGTGAATTATTAGTTTATGAACAGATTTACTGCTCAATAAAGACTAAAGAGTTAAGAGCTAAGAAGAAATTTCCAGCATGTGTAGTAAGCAGTAACATTGCCAAAGATTGTAACCTCACAGAGACTAATCAATTTCAAAATAATTAGGGACCAACACTGCATTAATAGAATACAATAATCTCTGCTACAGTGGAGCTATTTAATTATTTTAATATTTTCCATGAATTACTGACTATATATGCATAAATACATACACTCATAGCCTGCCAAGGCCAGATCATTTGTCCCATCATTTGACAAAATCCCTTTGCTCAAATATGTTCATTCCCCTATTCACTGAATTGCTCTTACAAGTATAAAAGATAAATGGTATAGCTATTTTTGCCATTTATTGAAAAATGTGCACAGTGAATTTGCTTACAGTTTCCAATGAATTTTATTAGAAAAATATGGATAATGTAGGCTGACTGTATGACTCAAAGGTCTGGAGCTCTTCAAAATTTTGGAAAATGGGAACAATTATGAGACTGAATATAAAATGGGATACTATTAATATATAATTCAGAATGTTAACAATGCACATTAAGCTATGATATCCACAGAAAAACCTTAAGGAGACGATATGCTTGTTTTAGCAGGACACATTTGGTTTCTTTGTAAATGTTCACTAAAAAGGGTAGTAAGTTGTTTTGTGCTCACATTTCTGTTCCCCAAATCCAAGAAATAAAGGTAACCTTTGATAAAAGACCCATCCTTGCAGGCTGCCTGTGTTTGGTGAATGTGTAAGAAATGACAGGAACGTCAAGCACCATTATTTGCCTTGGTATATCACCCATAACCTGAATGAAAGATATTTTGTTGAATATGAGCTTAAAATGACATAAGAGACAGATTCTGCTTCACAAAAATGAATTATGGTATTTTAGTGCATTAAAATACATTTGGAAATAACAGTAGGGAAATAAGACAGAATGGAGGCCAGAAAATAGAGGATGACTCAGATGGAGAACTGACAGATGGAACTGCCGATTCTGATGGATTAGATTAATTTAGTGAATTTAATTAAGACACTTCACACAGTCACGTGTACTCTATACTCTATATTGTTTCCTCTATATTAATCCCCACCACCACTTTTACAGGCTCTTTTCAGAGATGAAGAGATTTCAGTGCATGCACAGTTTAGTAAAAAAGAAGAAATTTTTCTAATTGTTGGAAATGCTTGGTGAGGGTAGTTTAATTGGTCCAAAGACCTGCAGTTGGAATACAGGGGTCATACAGGGGTCACATCAAAGTGATTTACATATACCAATGAGATTTTACTGAGCAACCAGCACAGGGTGCAGAAACAACTACATTTGCAGTAGTACCACTGAAATGCATCTTTTTTGGCTTCAATCATGTCAAAAGGTTCCGAGTGCTTCAGAGTTTAGAGCAAGACAGAGAACCGTTCCATTCTTAACACCCAACACATGGTAACCTATATAACAGTAAAGGAGGACACACCATCACCTTAGAGTTTGGCTCTTTTGCTGTTGCCTTCTCTGCCAATTTAATTTCATTTACATGCTGCCCAAAGTAAAAGCATCTGTCAGATCAAGGCGCATGAACTGGGAAAAGGCGGAGCACCATACGAAAACCGCCTGATGTTTGTCAACCTCATCGATTATTGGTTTTCATGTCAGTAATCTGCAAGAGAGGGAAAACCATTAATAAATCTGGCTGAAAATAACCAGCATGTCTGCACATTAAAGGATTTATTCAATCAAGGTCAGAAATCACAAGGGAGTCCACCTGCTTCCAGTAGCTGCCAAACCATCTCTCATCACCTGAGAAATTACCCAGCTGACCCAGGAAACTTGCCCTACTGCCCTAGCCAGTTCCTTTCAAATGGCGCAGTCATCTCCACAAGCTTCTGGCACATTTAGCCTGTAGTCCTTTGCTCACGATCCAACTGAGTCTCAGATTTACCCGACTTCCAAGCCATGAAAGTGCTTCCCTCAACCCCAGGAGTACAAAACGATACAAAAGGCTCTTAGCAGGGCCCTGGCGCCAGGCAGCATCAAAGAGCAAAGCTTTCTAATGCACCAGTGAAAAGCACAGATGGTGAAATGCTCTTCCAAGTCAGAAGAGCTGGCGCTTTTCATGTTTCCGTTGTATTACTGGTGTATTTTGCTCTGGGAGGAAAGGCAGACTGGAACACAGGAGATGAAATGCTTCTTTCCAGTGCACACTGGAGGGCTATGCTGCATGCACAAGCAATTGGCCTCCCACTCTTCATGTGATCTCCTAGGTATGGCATTTTTAATTACTCAAGGCATTCGCATGAAATCACTCCCATTTATTGGATAGATCTAGTTACTTTTGCTTACAGATTTGATAGTATATCATTCTCAGATATTTTAGATTTCACCATGACAGAGCCATATTTTAATATGTAGTGATAAAAAATATAAAAATATGTGATCCTGTGTGTAACTTTGGAAATCGCATGAGCCCAACCAGGTCTGTTTTATATGTTACCTCACCTGATAATGCTTTCATCTGTGATCCGGTTATAGAAGTCGTAGCATAACGTTATCTTATCAGACACAAACTTTCTCCTCATTCTGAGATTCCCTGTTTTAGCATTAGAATGGTATTCCGAGTAGGAATGTAGCATTTTAAAGGAGTAGGGCTGTCATGCTCATGAAATTTTAGTTGACGATTGTCATACAAACAATTGCGATTAATGATTTAATTGTCTTTTTCTGTTCATTATAACACTTTCAGCTTAGAGTTACCCTAATCATAGTTTAATAATACATATACTGTATACCTTATAAAGAATTGAATATTGAATACTGGAACATATAAAATAGAATTTTCCTTTTAAGCCTTGTAAACAAAACTTGTACTGGTCAGATTTGACATAAATAACAAATAAAAAGTTAAATGCCTTGAGATACACAGTGTTGTCACTACCCAATTTTACCTCGCATGTCTGGACCGGCCAATCCCTTCATCCCGTCATTTCACTGCAAATCATATTGTCTACAATTCCAGCAAACTAAACCAGATAACTTATTGAAATTGAGGCTGTCTTGTGTAAATATAAGTCAACTAAGATAAAATCAATTTAAACTGGTGTACCTTTAATCTTACAAGTTATCTGGCTAAGCAAGACATCCAGCTTATTCAAACATGATACAAAGCCCTGGTTTTAATGATTACGTTGACTTAAAAAAACAGTCAATTGCCTAAATATCCCAAAACTGACATAAAGTTTATATTTACATCAGTTAAAATTGCTGCTATCCAACGGCATGGTATTTGGCATACTTACAGCTTTGGTTCACTCTAAACTGAAAAATGAAGTTTGGCATATTTTGTGTTTGTTTCAGCTATATATATAAATCCTGGCTGAAAATCCCATTCTGGACTGGTGGAGATCATTCACAAGCAGCTGGTAAAATGAACCCGATGTAGTGAAAAGAAATATTAATGAGATCAGACTAGGTCCTGAAAATGTCGTGAAACAAAGTGGTACAGATCAGGCACCATCGTAAAATTTGCCGTGAAGCGTAATGCTGCGCATGAGAATGCGCAGTTGTGCAAAGTACAAATAGGGCAGGCGGTGCCTCAGAAGTGCAATGAAATGATGTCATTAAACGATGGTTAGTCAAACGTTACACGGTAGAAACGATGTGGAAACAGTGACAGAAATATGATCCAGCTATTTTTATGCAGATGAATGGAGACGATTCTAGTGATTATGCAAAGATTTAATCACAGTCAGCTCAAATAATCGTGATCAGGCGATTATGTAATAATTGTGACAGGCCTAAATAGGAGTAACGCACAATTAGCTAAGCCCATAACCTTACACTAGTATATGATGAGGCTACACATCTCCAATTTAGTCACAGAATATTCTCTTCCAATGAAAAAAAAAAAGGTAGATCAAAGGGGATACATAGACGTACACCAGCACAAGTGAGACACATTCATTCAGAGAGCTTCATCTGGCCAATAACAGCATCAAGATTACTGAATTGCATTTACAGTAGAGACAAGAGAACATGAATCATGGGACATGTTTCAAAGATCACCCCATTAGAAATGGAATTTCTCACGTTTTTTCTGGATAAGGATGGGGATTAAGCCTAAATCTCTAACGTGGTCTCTAATGGTTGATTAGTCAGGATGACCCTCACACAGTGTTGACAGTCTAGGAGGCGACTGGCCATACTATAAAACAGGGAACCCTGGCATTTGCTCTATACAACCTCAGACCATTTCAACAGTGCAGAGACGAGAACTATTTCGCTGCTTAAATCAATGTCCTCATGCACATCCTAACCCAGAATTCTAGGAATTCTACCTAAATATTCTGTTAAATCCACAAAACAAAAGAAGATGACTTTTAAGATACAAAAAAGCATTTTATGGGGATCACAAACCCCACTCTAAACCCCAGGGGACAAAAAAATCCCTTCTCCTTTAAAGTGCCTAATTCTGCGACCTCCCTGGTGTTCCCAAATTACTTTGGAATCTGAATCACTACTTTAATGCATCACTGCCTAATTTTGACCATT